>NW_028008232.1:0-11964 GCF_054177405.1 Leptonychotes weddellii | reverse complement strand
TTTTTTTTAAAGATTTTATTTATTCATTTGACACACAGAGATACAGAGAGGGAGAGAGAGAGCATGAGCAGGGAGAGAGGCAGAGGGAGAGGGAGAAGCAGGCTCCCCGCTGAGCCAGGAGCCCGATGTGAGGCTCGATCCCAGGACCCTGGGATCATGACCTGAGCCGAAGGCAGACGCTTAACCATCTGAGCCACCCAGGTGCCCCTAGATGCTGTTGCCTCTTAAAAGGTTTAGCTTCCATCAGTGGTAGAAAATGCATTTCTTGCAGATTGTCTAGGCAAATACACCCCAAACTGTCAAAAATTGGGGTCATTTGAAGGCACATTATTATTATTTTTAAATTATTAAAGATATGTTATTTTAAAGATTTTATTTATTTATTTGAGAGAGTGAGCGAGGGAGAGAGAGAGAGAGAGAGCACACTAGCAGGGGGAGGGGTAGAGGGAGAGGGAGAAGCAGACTCCCAGCTGAGCACAGAGCCTGATGAGGGGCTCGATCCCAGGACCTGAAGATCGTGACCTGAGCCGAAGGCAGATGCTTAACCGAGTGAGCCACCCAGGTGCCCCTAAAGACATGCTATTTTAAATGCAGTGGAACAAGTTTAAAGAATACTTGCCTTTGTACACAGAAAATCTCACATATCTTTACAATTAAGGAAAGTTTCATTTTTCTGTGTTCAAACCTTTGTCCTTCTGGAGCAAATATTTAATTTTATGTTTATACACAAAGGGCAATTAACAACATGTGCTAGGTGCTACATAAAAACTAGTATTTTCTCATATTTAACACAGTTAATGGTTCCTCTCTTTCATGTCAGTCCAAGACAACACTTAAGAACACAGATGTTGCAATTTGCTGAATTACAGGAAAAAAATTATTGACATTTTCTTATAAAAATAACATTTCTGCTATAAAAATCACACGTTCACAAGAACTAGAATATTTTACATAAAATTTAACCCCGTGAAGGTATTAAGAATATATTTTAATAGCTATTAGGTGGTTGTCTGATTTCATAATAAAATCTAATGTATTAATGTTTATCTTTATTTTAAAATTTTTCAAAAGATTTTATTTGTTCATTTGAGAGAGAGAGCATGAGTGGGAGGAGGGGCAGAGGGATAAGCCAACTCCCCACTGAGCAGGGTGCCTGAGACGCAGGGGCTCCATCCCAAGATCCTGAGATCATGACCTGAGCCAAAGTCAGACATTTAACTGACTGAGCCACCTAGGAGTCCCTTTATTTTAAATTTTTAAATCATTCTTTCATTGTGTCATTTATTTGTCTTTGCCATTTGTGTCTGGATTCAGAAACCACTTGCAAGGCTACCTATCATCTCTCATGCCTCTAAAGTTCTATCACTAATATTTCTAAGGAGAGTCATGAGAGTAGTGGATCAGAATTATCTTATTAAGCAGTAAAAAGTTCTCATTTTTCCTACTGGTTTTCAAAAGAGATTTCATATTTCTGAAATTGTGTGCCTATTCTCACCTTGTTATTTATCTTATGGCTAGCTAAACTTACGTGGTTTCTATTGCTTTCTGAAACCATTTGAATATATTCTCTGCAGATTCAGAAAGAAAATGTAGATAAACCAGAATATATCAAATACAAACAAAAAATTAAATGTACAATCAGGTAAAGCAAAAACATTGGCAATAAAATTTTAACACTTTATTACTTTCTTCAAATTTATAATGCGCATAAACACACAGAAATAGCACATAATTCAGAGAGGCATGTCTATCAGATTTCCAGTCAAAATTGCATTTATTTTAATAAAAGGTGAAAGTTTTAAACTTTGAAAATCTTAATAAGGTGTAGTGGTATCTCATCATTATAGTTTACATTCCCTTAATGAATAATGATGTTGAACATATTTTCATAAGTTTATTTGCCATCTGCACATTCTTTTTGGTGAAGTGTCTGTTCAAGTCTTTTGCTTATTTTTAATTGGATTGTTCATGTTTTTAATGCTGAGTATTGAGATTCTTCATAAATTCTGGATGAAATTCCCTCTCAGATATATGGTTTGCAAGTATCTCTCTGTGCACAGCTTATTTTTTCATTCTCTTAACAATGTCTTTCTCACAACAAAAGCTCACATTTAGCCTATCAAATTTATCATTATACCTATTGTATCATATCCAAGAACTCCTCGCCTAACCACAGTTGACAAATCTTTTCTTCTATGTTTTCTTCTACAGCTTTTATAGTTTTCTGTTTTACATTTAGATTTATATTGCACTGTGAGTTAACTTTTGTATATGATGTGAGGTTCAAGTACAGATTCTTTTTTTTTTTTTAATGTGTGCGTATCCAATTATTCCAACACCATTTGTTGAAAGGGCTATTCTTCCTCCATTTAATTACTTCTGTCCCTCTGTCGAAAATTCAATTCCCTATATTTGTTTGGATATCTGGTTCTGTAATCCATCCCCTTGATGTATTTGTCTGACTTCACTGCAATAGCACACTGCCTTGATAACTGTAACTTTTTAATAAGTCTTAAAATTGTCTAGCATAATTTTTTCAACTTTCTTTTTTTCTAACCAAATCATGTTAGCTCTTCTAGTTCCTTGACCTTTCCATTCACAGAATGGACTGATCAAGTTGAGGTTGAACCAGTTTGTTTCCCTTACCAATTTCCTCTCACTGACTTACACAAAGTTTCTCACGAACATCAGGCGAAAAGCAAATGCACACATTGTTCAATGGAAGGATTCATGTTTGCAGCTCACTGAGGAGAAAACACAAAGATGCCCTTTCAGATCTCCTGGGGTTTTTTTTTGTTTTGTTTTTTGTTTTTCCTATTGTTACAGTTGTTTGTTTGTTTTAAATAAGTACCATTATAGTGTTATACATGGTAGCTATACATGTGATTAGCACAACACATTGTATACAGGTGCTGAATCACTGTGTTGTACACCTGACATTAGTGTAACATTGTGTGTCAACTATAGTCATATATATATATATATATATATATATATATATATATATATACACACATAGATATAGGAACAAAACAAAATAAATAAAAATAAACTACTACTATTGCTCAGGCTTGAATCCCAATCAATACAAACCACATCTCTATGGATGGGAACTGGGCATCTGTACCTTTTCACATCTTCCAAGGTGATTCTGATGTCAGGTGTGTGGGGAAGCAGTCCTAGAGAAGGACATTGCACAGGAAAGACAGAGGCTGCCGCATCTTTCAGAGAGCGTTTCCGAGGAGCCCCACGCGAATTAGCAGGGTTCATGCTTGTCTCACACATGCAGCACCACTGTGTCTATGTCCCCTGCTCTGCAACACACAGGTCTTTCCTCCTCTTAATTGCTTACAGGAGCAGTTATCTCAACTGTCAAAGGTTAACAAAAGATTTTTCCTTAAAAGCTCTTAAGAAAGCTTTCCCTTTCTTAAGCTGACAATTTTATTCACAAGTAAATCATCTGACAGGATATTTTCAGATTAGTTTTTGGTTTGATAAGTGGATGCGTTTCAGTAAAATGAAAGGACATGGAAGCATAATGACAGGAGAAAAATAAAGCTTTATAAAGTTATCATGGTAGAGTTTTCCATCTCAAAATTGTCTGGCTTACCATGAACTTCCAGAAACCTGCTTTGAAGCCTGCTCTACTTTATTTTTTTTTAATTTTTATTTATTTTTTATTTTTTGAGAGAGAGAGAGAAAGCAAGCAAGAGTGGGGGGCGGGGGGGATGGGAAGGGGAAGAGGGAGAGGGAGGGAGAGAATCCCAAGCAGGCTCCATGTGCAGCTTGGAGCCCAATGCAGGGATCCATCTCACTACCCTGAGATCATGACCTGAGACAAAATCAAGTGTCAGATGCTTAAACAACTGAGCCACCCAGGTGCCCCAAGCTTGCTCTGTTTTATCATGAATGGAAGTTTTGCCTCATTTATAATTCTAACAATAGTTATTTCAAAGTCAGAATACACAGAATCAACTCATTCTCATCAAAAAGTTAGAAGGAAAATCTTTTTGTCTCTAGTTCTAATATGTTTCAGGTCATTTATGGTTCACAGCTAAGTCAATCACGGTGAACATGACATGGTCCACTTACAGTCTGGTTAAATGTTCATATTTGAAGATTCATACATATATTTTTAATGAGGCAAGCTTTATTTTTATTTTTTTAAGATTTTATTTATTTATTTGTCAGAGAGAGCACAAGCAGGGGGAGCGACAGGCAGAGAGAGAACAACGTTTCCTGCTGAGTAAGGAGCCTGATGTGGGACTCGATCCCAGTACCCTGGGATCATGACCTGAGCTGAAGGCAGACGCTTAACCGACTGAGCCACTTAGGCATCCCTATGAGGCAAGTTTTAATTCACATTATACTAACACACTTCAGTTATAAATTTAAATGTTGACTATTGTCCTGCTTTTTTTCCTAGATATTCTTCAGAAGGAAAACCCTGAGCTTATAATTTATGTATTTTTTAGGTCTTTTTGTTGTTGTTGTTGTTTTGTAGTTGGAAACCACTGGGATTCAACAAATGTTTACTTCATAAACAGAAACACATTATTCAAAGATTCCTTTGAAACCTCCTGGGTGAAAATTATCATACCAAAGTCTTTCTCTTGGTGGTGGTAAATATGTTTTCACAGGCAATATATCAAATGTAGCAATAATTTTGCTATAAAAAGTTCTATGACTGCATGATCATGGGACACAAATTGAATTAACTGGGATTTTTTTTAAGGAGTATGAATGCATTCTCATTCAAACATTGTATCCTGTTTGCTTATAAAAGCACTATTTGGGTGTTGGTAATTAAAGAGGCCATAGTTGTAAAGGGAGTCACCTTTGCGGATAGAATAAAACAGACTTTTTAGATAGTTTTCGCTCATAAACTTTGTCATCTAGATTTATGTAAATTCGTCAAACTCATCGCCTTGTAAAAGTATATGGCATTCTAGTTTCCATAAGAATATCACTTGTCTTTGTGTAGCAGAAAAATGGCAATGGAAATTATTAGGCCAGAATCATTTGTCATAAATAGCTCCCCATCTTCAAAGAAATAAAGTGTTTTTGTGTGTAATATTTCATCTATTTTGTCAAATTAGCAATGTTCCTCTAAAGGAAAATGTTATTTCCCCCAATTTATTGAAAGAAAGTAACAGAGGCATAAAGATGTTAAGTGATGAAATATGAGTTAGAATTTGAGGGCAAAGCCAGCCAAAACTCAGGATGTTTTCTTAACTTTTTAATTTTAAGTACTTATAGATTCATACAAAGTTGCAAAATTATCTAGATGGTGGTCCCACATACCCTCCCCACAATTTCCTTCAGTAGTAAATTCCTGCATAGCCATAGTATAATTCCAATACCAGCAAATTGACATTGGAACAACATGCAGTGCTTATTCAGATTTTGCCAGTTTTGTATGTACTCGCTTTTGTGTGGGTTGTGTGTGTATATGTGGGTGTGTGTAGGTCTGTAAAATTTTATCACATGTGTAGATTCATGTAACATCACCACGATCAAGACATAAAACTGTCCCTTTCCATAAGGTTCCCCCCATTGCCATCCCCCAAACCTCTGGCAACTACTTAATCTGATGTCCATCTCTATAAGGTTGTCATTTTGAGAATATTATATAAATGCAATCATACAATGGGTATTCATATTTTTTGAGATTAGCTTTTCACACACAACAGTTGTTATGTGTGTCAATAGTTTATTCACTTTTATTGCCATATTCCATGGTATGGATGAACCAATTTGTTTAGCCACTCACCTATTGAGAAAAGTCTTGGTTGTTACCAATTTTTAACTATCACACACAAGATTTTGCATAAACATTAGTTTTCATTTTTGTGAGATAAATGCAAAAATTCATTTGCCCAATTGTATGGTAAAAAAAAGGTTCATTTTATAAGGTTGTTTATGCAAGCAAACAGAAGTAGGTATAGCTGAGTGGGGCAAGGATGTGGTCAACACATCTACATATCTTGGTTTTATGTACAAGCTTCATCACTTATTATCCATGGGATCCTCATTGATAAAAGGGAAATTATAATGATAATGATGCTATTTCAGTAGGATTGCTGTGTTGATTGAATTAGTTGATTCATGCCAAGTTCTTAGAACCATGTTTGACACCCAATATCCTTTCAAGAAATGTCAGCTATTATAATAACGTGCATGACTTTGGCTACTAGTAAGATTAAGCGTTTTTCTTTAACTTGTTGAATTTCTTCTCTTGTGGATTAAGTAGTGATGCTTAAATATACTAATACTATCTAGTAAACTTTTTATTGATTTGTTTCATTTTTTTATAACCTCTTAGGCACAAATGAAATCAAATGTTTGAATTAATATTGAAAATAAATAATTTATTCTAATAATCAACAATGAAATTTAAAGGTTCTTGAGAATCTCATCTATTATAAAATTCATTATTTTTAAGTGCTACTAGACATATTGAGGGGTGCTTTAATGAGCTTGCTGATATGGGGATGAAAAGTGTGGTGCCAAATTTTCCTTAAATCTGCACAATTTAATGGCAATCTGTCAAAATTAGCCAAACTTTTTTCTATTCGATACACTGGTGGTATTCAAATAATGTAAATTATGGTTCCAAATAGGATATAAAAGTGTGTTGAATATAAGGAAAAAGGAAACCTCAAAATCATCTTCAAAACATATTTAAACTTTAAAACATTTCTGAGCTTTTAAAGCGTCCCAAGAGCAGAGAACAAAGTCTGGGGATAGTGTTTTGGAAAGAACAGACAAGAGCGTTCTCTGGCCATAATCCCTCAGGCCAAATATACTATATGATTTGGCCTACAACACTTTTCCACTTTCTGTTTTGCTTAACTCCAGAGTGTTTAACAAAAATGCAATAAAGAGTAAATATTTGCTTTGGTGAGCTTATTTTTCTAACAGCTGCCCATCCAGCCTATGTACACACGGTAAAACATTTCTTATTGTCATAAAATTGTTATAAATATAAGGTGTCTTATTCATTCATTCAATACATATCAGGAATGCCTACTATATAAAGGCACCGATCTGGCCAATGAGATCACAAGGTTGACCAACACTGACAAAGAGCATTTCATGAGATTATCCCACTGAGGAGACTGGCATCTTACTGATAAGCAAGTAAATGACTAGGAGGCATAATTTCAGGTAAGGATATGGGTACCAGAGAATGAGGCAAGGCAGGGGTGAGGAGAGATGCACTGCTATAGAAGGTGATCAGGGAACATCTCGATGAGACGTAATGAGAAAGAAGCCCAACTACACAAGGTAAATAAGGTTGCAATTATTTATGGAAGAATTTTTCAATGGAAAGAGCAGAAAGTTCTGAGGCCCTGAAGTAAGATGAATGAGTGCTCTATTTGTTTCAGTGCGTTCAGCCAGCAACAACAAAATTACCATAGACTGGGTTATTTATGAAAAACAGAAGTTTATCTCTCACAGTTCTGGGCTCTGGGAAGTCCAAGGCACTGGCAGATTTGGTGTGTATTGAGGACCTTCTTCCTCGTTTATAGACAGCCATCTCCTCTTAACCTCATGTGCTGGAAAGGGTGAGGCAGCTCTCTGGAGCCTCATTTATAAGGGCATTCCTCCCACTCATGAGGACTCCACCCTCATGATTGAATCACCTCCCAAAGGACCTACCTCCAAATATCATCGATGGCATTGGGGGTTAGGTTTCTACATATGAATTCTGGGGGACACAAACATTCATTCTATATGGTAGTTTTAAGGCCATGTGAAAAACCCAGAACTGTGCCAAGAACAATCTTGTAAAACATCTCAGAAACCTTTCTGAGCTCCTGATTGTCTGCAGAGCCCATCATATTAAAGTTCAAAGCACTGAGAACTGCTGTAATCACTGTTTACATGTCCAGCTTTCCTCCCAGCATGTGTAGATCTCAAAGCGAAAAGTAGTGTCTTACTCATATCTGAGTCCAAAAGATCAGAGACTATATGGGATAGGTCAGGCATAAAGTCAGTATTTGATGGAATATTTAAAAATCCTTGAGATTAATTTTGTTCCAAAGAACATGATAGAATTTGTGTTTCAGCTAATTGTTATATATAGAATACCTGGCCACTGTATTATTTCCTTTCTTAGGAAACAAATTATAATTGTAACATTTTTTTCTCCTGTTTATTTCTCCTTAATGTCCATATTAACTGCCACCAAACTACGCAAACCAATGTTCTGATTTTGTTTACCTGGAATTGGAAAGAAGAGAAAAATGTACTTGTTGTTCAATCCTATATGATGATACCACTTAATGAAGCCAAAGAGTATTTCCTAAGTGTTCTTTAAAATCTACCACTTGGGTGCCCACCATGTCCTAAGCAATGTCAAAGTACTGGGGATATGCAATATGATGACAAAGTTTCTGAAACTTATTACTAGTAGAATGAAATAAATGATGAATATAATTATTTAATATAGCATGAGATGGCACTAGGAAGGAAAGTTATGTATGATAAAAGATAGTTACTAGAGATTGGACTGCTTGTGTGCATACAAATTTTACTTGAATAAGATTTTACTAAATCAAGATGCATGCAGACAACTTAGGGTAACCATTGAAAGAATGATTATAGAATGTATAACTTTCAGAAAGTGGTAGCACTAAAAGGAAATAAATAAAAATTGGTTGATTCAATAGAAAACAATGACAAAAATAACCACATAAAGTAAGTATGTTAAATAGAAAATGCTAAATAATATAATTAACTAAAACTCAAATACATCAATCATCCTAATGGATGAAACATACTTCAGAAGACATACATATTCAGATTGAATTAAAATAAAATCTAGATTGTTTAAAAGGAAATAAAATAAATAGAAAAACAGAAAGTGTTCAAATAAAGAGAATAAAAATATTATTCTAGGAAAACAAATAAATTCAGCACATCAATATTAATATTAAACAAAAGTATATTTTAAGAAAAAAAAAGAGATCTGAGGAAAATGAGGTGCAATAAAAACTCTAAAACCACAGTACTTTATGATCAGTTACATAGGGGATAAAATAAAAGGGGGATTTGAGGGTGAATTGATTGGGAAGTTTGTCATTTGGGTCATTGGGTACTTTTACTTGGAATGTAGGATCTAGAGAAATCCCATAGCCTAAGCCTGAGGTACTGACACCAAAACAAAAGTTTCCAGTGGGGGGCCTCTGAGTACCCCACCCCAACACCCTGTGAGATTAGGAGTTAGCAGTACACACCCACTCCTCCCAGAAGGCATGGATGCAGAAGCACCACTGTGTCTTTCATGTGGAGGGGTCGGGAATAACAGCTACCCAGGGGGCAAGACAGAGGTGTGCGATATGGACTCTCATGCTTAAGAGGGATCCAAGGAGTTTTAACTTTGTGAAAACAACTGTGAAGCCTGTGCATCTATCAGAGACGTCCCTAAGCAGACATGGATGGTGCCGCAGAAGAGACGAGACGCACAGGCAGTGGGAGGAGGAAAAAGAGGGGGCTTGTATGTATATTATGCACAGACAGACTAACTTAATACAACAGTTTTAGTTCAAGTAGTTGAAAGGTTTAAATAAATATTGGGGCATTGAACTACAATGATGGAAGTTTTGTTTTATGAACTTCTCTGGTATTTCTCATGGCAAAACCATAAAACCCGAATTGAGGAGGTAGGACTATTGGATGTTCTATTGGATGTTCTCACCTTCCAGTTGCTCCCTACTAAAATAAAGGCATATTGGTCTTGATGAGGGACATTACATTTTTTAATCAAGACTTTAGAATTTTATTTCGTCATTGAACCAATATATCTTGAGTGCCTTCTAGATTTTAGGCAAAAGCAGAGACACCTGGGAGACACTAGTAGGGAAAGTCAATACCCTTTTTGCCCTCAGAGTGCATTTATAGTATAGTAGATTTATCTATTGACATCTGGGAACTCATGTCACTCCCCACACCTGTTGAATAATACAGCCCAAAGTTCTACTATTGCGGTATTCCCTTTTCAGCTATTTTATGTTTGCTCATTTTCAAAATACTTCCAATATATTTGCTCTTATTTTTAAATGAAGGAAAACATACTGAAATGTTGATTCAGTTATGTCTCACAGACTAATATAAATGAGTCAGAGTTGGAAATTATTAGGCGTGCTCATG
This sequence comes from Leptonychotes weddellii, assembly GCF_054177405.1. NCBI lineage: Eukaryota > Metazoa > Chordata > Mammalia > Carnivora > Phocidae > Leptonychotes > Leptonychotes weddellii. The sequence continues at coordinate 1,806 of NW_028008232.1, read as the reverse complement.
CAGGGAATCCTTAATCTCAATTGGATGCTAAATGAACATAAACCAATAAATCAGGTGCTTAATTATGAATAAGAGGAACAAATTTGCAGAACACGAAAAGAGAGTCAGAAGAATTTTGTCAGTCCATGTGTCACAGGGAATTTGACTTTTGGCTTTATGTAGATAAGGTCAGCCTTATAACATGCAATATATTTTCTATTTCACATACTTTTAAATTTTTCTCAGTAACTCGCTAGGTTGTATTTGTCTCACCCAAATGAAACTGGATTAAAGAAAACAAAATGTACATTTCCATGACTTGCTTGTGGTGAATGGAAGGGATTCCTGAGGTGCTCTAGGCTCCACCTTCTTTCAGATGCCTGTTTTTTCCATCTGGTAGCTTGATGTCTAGGGCAACATCAGGCCACATGCCTAGAAAAGGAACCACCCAGTAAAAGTGAGGCAGAGTTCCTTACTAAAGTGTTAATAAAACAGCAAGCTCAAACTATCCCAGAAGTTCACAGAAAAATTCTGTTTGCTCTCATTGGTCTGAATTATGATATACACATTGAGTCATTCACTCTCTTTTTTTTTTTTTTTAAGATTTTATTTATTTTTGGCAGAGAAAAAGACAGTGAGAGAGAGAACACAAGCAGGGGGAGTGGGAGAGGGAGAAGTAGGCTTCTATGGGGCTCTATCCCAGGACCATGGGACCATGACCTGAGCCAAAGGCAGATGCTCAACGACTGAGCCACCCAGGCACCCTGAGTCATTCACTCTTAAAAGTGTTATAATTACCCTTAGATCTGCATTTCCAGGACTAGGGGTGAAATCTGGTCCCGAAGGGTAGATGCCTTGAAATCAGGTACCCTTAGGCAAGAGAAAGGTAGGAGTGGGTACTGAGCACAGATAGAGTCTGCCACCATAGGAAAAGAAACAACTGCATTCATTTTATTCATGCAGACATCTGACTTAGCCATTCATTTCAGTGATATCAATAATTAAGTTTCTAAAAAGGTGGACAGTGAATTCTTAAATCTGGAAATGTTTAAGAATAGTGTTGAGGAGACTAAAAATTAGAAGGTAAGATGATCTTTGCAGCCCCCCCACACCAATCCTGATATTCTATAAAGTCTGTGATAATTGCTGCCTTTTGTTTTGTTTGTATTTTAAAGTTTCACAGATGAAACACTTTTTTTTTTTTTTTTCAGAGAGAGACACACAGCGAGAGAGGGAACACAAGCAGGGGGAGTGGGAGAGGGGGAAGCAGGCTTCCCGTGGAGCAGGGAACCCAATGCGGGCTCGATCCCAGGACCCTGAGATCACGACCCGAGCCGAAGGCAGACGCCTAATGACTGAGCCACCCAGGCGCCCCACAGATGAAACACTTTTGAGACACTGCTTTTGCTGCCATAATTTAACTTTATGGTTTCTCTGTTTTCTTTCTTTTCTTTCCTTTTCCTTTTCTTTTTCCTTCCTTGCTCCCTCCTTCCCTTCTTCCCTCTGTTTCTCTCTCTTTCGCTCTCTCTCCCTTTCTTTCCTTTCTTTCTTTTTTCTTTCTTTCTTTCTTTCTTTCTTTCTTTCTTTCTTTCTTTCTTTCTTTCTTTCTTTCTTTCTTCTTTCTTCTTTTTCTTTCTTTCTTTCTTTCTTTCTTTCTTTCTTTCTTTTCTTTTTCTTTCTTTCTTCTCTTTTCTCTTTTTTTCTCTTCTTTCCTTAAAGTATAGATTAAACCAATGATATAAAAGTGAAGGCTATGTGGAAGTTATTATCTTGCATACCTTTAAAGGTAGAAAGTGAGAGAGTAGTACAATAAAAATGGCCTTTCTG
>NW_028008231.1:0-921 GCF_054177405.1 Leptonychotes weddellii | reverse complement strand
ATGTCTCTGCCGGAGGCGGAATTGCCCCGCCCTTGCCCCCTCCCGGCTAAGTAATCTGCTCGGGTTTGCTCTCCTGGGCTTTTGTTCCCTGCGAGCTTTCCGTACAGCTTTGGAGGCGGAGAGTGAAAATGGCGGCCTCCCAATCTCCACCCCAGAGGAGCCGAGAACTCAGGGCCCCGCTCCTCAGTGAGCCCCCAGAGAAAAGCCGTCAGTCACTCCCGTCTCCCCGGTCTCCGGCCGCACTCCGTGCTCGCCCGGCCTGTGACCGCGCGTTTCTATCTCTGGCACCCGACCCCGTGTGGAGTCTCCAAACCCAGCAGATCCCTGCAGTGCACTCCCGCGCGGCTCCTCCCGCGGAAGGAAGGTGAGTCTCCCCGGATCTGCCGCTTGTTGGGTCCCTGCTGGAGGAGCAGGGGCCCGACTGTGCCGCGGATTACGGTTTATGGCAACCCAGAGCTGAGAGCCCGCGCATGGGCTCCGCCTCTGCAGCCAGCTTCCCTGCTACTTTACCTGGGAGCTCTGCCACATTCAGGCACCCCCGGTCTTTCTGTGACCCAGAGGGTCCTGAGACCACACTGTCCCGGAGGGTTCCACCCCCCGCTTAGCCACCGGAGCGATGTCCCTCAGCGGAGCAGACTTTTAAAAGTTCCGATTTTGTGCTCCGTGGTTCTATCACTTGCCAGAAGCGGCCGACGGAGGCCCCTCCCCCGCCGTCTATCCTCCCGAATATCGCCTCGGATTCACTTCTCCGCACGTCCTACCTTCCAGAAAGTGGTCGCTTTTCTGATGAGAGAGTTGTTGCTCTTCTTTTCTTCCATCTCCTGTTGAGTTTGTAGGTGTTCAGAACGGTTTGATCCCTATCCAGCTGAATTCCTGAGAGGAGACGAAATCCAGGTCTCCTACTCCTCCGCCATCTTGCTC
>NW_028008230.1:0-921 GCF_054177405.1 Leptonychotes weddellii | reverse complement strand
GAAGAACAGTCAACCAATTTATGCTTTAGCTTTAAGCAAAAGAAATAGAGATGGCCAGAAAAGAAAGGCCAGTTTTAGAACATCAATAGCTGGCAGGGACGTAGGTGAGAAGTGTTTCCCTGATCAAATCTATATGCCAATAGGAACAGACCTTTCATGGGGAAAGCTGCTTTAGACTAGACAGTCTGACAGAGAGAGGATAATCTTCTTCTAAAAATTCTCTCAGCTGAGTCATAGGAGCTCATGCTTCTCCCTAACCTGTAAAAGTTTGGTCCTTTGCTGATTCAAAACCAGGATCCTGGTCATTTTCTTACCTGAGGCCACCTCCCTCATAGCTTCAGCTTTCTAGCAAGGTGCCAGGATTTCCTGGCACAAATAGCCCATAGATAGGGCTTCCCCCCACCCCACCCCGCCTACTCCAGTCCACTTCTGCTTATTTCTATCTTTTCACACAAGCCAGGAAGATAATTTACACACACCTCTTGTTACTATTCCATTTAATTATAATATAATCCTACATATGCAAACATGACAACAGCAATCATGTTTTATTCCAAGTTGTAATTGCATGTAGCAATCATATGCTTTCACTAAATTATTTCCATCAAGCATACAGAGCACCATCATCTCTAGCATACCAGAAGGCCCACCTGCAGCCTCCCACCCCCATCAGAAAAACCCATTTGAGTTTCACGTACTTGCTTGGATGTTTCATCCAGTGGTCCTTCCCCTCATCCCCCCCCCCGCCCCCCCCCCACATTTCTACATGCTGAATCTGTGTGAATTCAGCTCCACTGTTCCTTTTTCTTTCTCATCAGCATCAGAGACCCCGAGATATTGAGTGGTCTGCTCACCACTCCCCTCTTGCTTTTGTGCATAGGAATGCCCTCAGCTGGGCTTTCTCCTTTCCCTATGTTCACT
>NW_028008229.1:0-921 GCF_054177405.1 Leptonychotes weddellii | reverse complement strand
GTCTTCACAGGCAACATGATGACAATTAATCCATATCCTTCAATAATCACTCTCAACGTGAATGGCCTAAACACTCCCATAAAACGGCACAGGACTGCAGATTGGATAAAAAGACAGGACCAATCCATATGATGTCTACAAGACAGGTTCATTTTGAACCTAAAGATAGATCCAGACTGAAAGTGAAGGGATGGAGATCCATCTTCCGTGCCAATGGACCTCAAAAGAAAGCTGGGGGGAAAAAAAACAAAAAACAAAAAAAAACAAATAAAAAAATAAAACAAAATAAAATAAGAAGAAAGCTGGGGTAGCAATTCTTATATCAGACAAATTATATTTTAAACTAAAGTCTGTAGTTAGAGACACAGAAGGACACTATATCATTCTTAAAGGGTCTATCCAACAAGATCTAACAATTGTAAATATCTATGCCCCCAACATGGGAGCAGCCATCTACATAAGCCAACTGTTAACCAAAATAAAGAGTCATACTGATAACAATACGTTAATTGTAGGAGACCTCAGTACTCCACTTTCAGCAACAGACAGATCATCTAAGCAGAAAATCAACAAGGAAACAAGAGTTTGAATGATACACTGGACCAGATGGACCTCATAGATACTTACAGAACATTCCACTCTAAAACAACAGAATACTCATTCTTCTCGAGTGCACATGGAACTTTCTCCAGAATAGACCACATACTGGGTCACAGATCAGGTCTCAACCGATACCAAAAGACTGAGATTATTCCCTGCATATTCTCAGACCATAATGCTTTAAAACTGGAACTCAATCACAAGAAAAAATTTGGCAGAAATTCAAACACTTGGAAGCTAAAGACCACTCTGCTCAAGAATGTTTGGGTTAACCAGGAAATCAAAGAAGAACTTAAACAATTCAAAGAAACCAATGAGAAC
>NW_028008228.1:0-922 GCF_054177405.1 Leptonychotes weddellii | reverse complement strand
ATCCAGGGACTCGATCCAGGGACTCGATCCAGGGACTCCAGGATCATGACCTGAGCCGAAGGCAGTCGCTTAACCAACTGAGCCACCCAGGCGCCCTGGAAAAGAGGAATTTAGTACCTGAGATCATTGTGATCATATCTTGAAAAAAAAGTTTCCTAGGGATGCCTGGCTCGCTCAGTCAGTGGAGCATGTGACTCTTGATCTCAGGGTCATGAGTTTGAGCCCCATGTTGGGCTTAAAGATTACTGAAAAGAAAAGAAATAGAAGTTTCCTTTGCTCAGACATGTGAAACATGGTCCTGGAATTTTTATTTTTTAATTTTTTTATTTATTTTATTTTATTTTTTTAAAGATTTTATTTATTTATTCATGAGAGACAGAGAGAGAGAGAGAAGCAGAGGGAGAAGCAGGCTCCCAAGGAGCAGGGAGCCCGATGCGAGACTCGATCCCAGGACCCTGGGATCATGACCTGAGCCGAAGGCAGACGCTTAACCATCTGAGCCACCCAGGCGCCCCGATCCTGGAATTTTTAAGCCTGAAGAGTGATGTGGGCAAGTTCTGCCCACTGGCCCCTTCAGGCCACCATATGAGAATTCAATTACACCAAGTTCTGCTTACCCAACGCAGACCTTCTCAGGATAACTTAGTGAAATGACTCCCTTGTAGGCCTCAGTGAGCCCACCCCAACATGGACATGATGGACTAGACAGAAACTGATTTTGAGCAACACTGAACCCTGAATTGATTGACAAAATTCAATTCAATCCCTACAGTGGAGGGCGCCCAGACTGGCTGCCGCACCTTCCTCTGGGGCCGTGTTTAGATGCTAGGGCTGTGGGTTGCGCTGAGTAGTCCTCAGGGAGACCGAGGAGCTGGGGCAGGTGATGAGGATGGTGCCCATTATTCTGGAAATTTCAGCACCA
>NW_028008227.1:0-922 GCF_054177405.1 Leptonychotes weddellii | reverse complement strand
CTTACACCCCCCACCCCGTCCAGTACTTCAGATTTATTCATCTTGGAGGGTTCTGGGATCCAAACCAGGCAGCAAGAGAAGTAGCAACTCGTTTTTCTTCCTTTGCATTTCCAAGTGCCTCCAGGCTGTGTAACACCTCACTGGACGTTGCCTTTCTAGAGAACAGTCTACAGAGAGGCTGGAGCAACAAGTGAATTCAGCTGACTGCGTCACAGAGACTTTGTTAGCCATAATGTAAAATACTGGGATCTGAGATCTGGTTTCTCCCTTTTATCTCAGACAATTATGGAACATGTTGTTGGAAGTTTTTTCCCTGGATGGTAAAAAATTGATTCTGGACACGTAAGCATATTTTACTGGTGACTGGTAATAAAAGCCTGGTAAGGATATGTATAGTCATATTCTCTTTTTCTCCTCCTTGTTCTTCCTCTCCCTCTCTTCCTTCTCCTCCCCCTCCTCTCTGCCTGCCTCTTTGTGTGTGTGTGTGTGTGTGTGTATGTAAAAGAAAAGCAAGGTGTTTCTGCACCTTTCATTTCTGAGGTGATGATATAGCAATTCTTGATCCCCTTAGAGCTGCCAGAATTCACAGGTAACCAATATGGAACAAAAAGAAATCATTGAATTTCCCATTTAATTGTTTTATTTTTTTTTTTTTACTTGTTTTTTGCAGCCTCTCCTAAGCAAATTTCTCAAGTTTTATCAGTAATTATAAAGCAAGAAAGAGTAGTAGTTTAAGATGTCAGACTAACATTCTAATATTAACAATACAAACAGTTCATTCTTTCAAGCCCAGCTTCTCTTTTTTTAAAAATATTTTATTTATTTATTTGAGAGAGACAGAGATAGCAAGAAGAGAGCATGAGCAGGGAGGAGAGGGAGAAGCAGGCTCCCGCTGAGCAGGGAGCCCAACGTGGGGCTCCAT
>NW_028008226.1:0-922 GCF_054177405.1 Leptonychotes weddellii | reverse complement strand
GTGACCACCCTATCTGAAATAATACTCTTGGTCCTTTCTATCTTTTTTTCCATGATCTGTTTTCTTCTAAGCATTTTATCAATATTTGGCCATTATATTTGTTGGTATTCTCCACTATCACGTAAGTTCAATAAGGACAGTCTTTTTTTAAATAAAAATTATTTAAAAAATTCCAGTATAGTTAATATAGTGTTATATTAGTTTCAGATGTACAATATAGTGATTCAACAATTCCATACACCCGGTGCTCTTCACAGCAAGTGCCCTCCTTAATCCCCATCACCTATTTCACCCATCCCCCACTCCCAGAACAGAGCATTGATTGGTTTGCTTAGCCACCTGACACATAGAAACATTCAAATATTGGTCGGATGAATTGAATGAACTCTTGTGTGCTTACTACGTGCCAAACACTATTCTAGGTGTTTGGAGTGCATCAAGGATCCTTGCTTTTGAGCAATTCACATTAGATAGGGATTTGGGGGAGTGAAAACAATAATTATAAAAGTAAATTTTTTAGTTTGTTTGAAGGTGAAAGATTCTACGAAATGGGAAAGAAGTAGAGCAGGGAAAAGGAGATTGGGAATGCTGCTTAGGAAGCCTGTTGCTAATTCTACATGAAGACCTAAGGTGAGGGAGTGAACCCTGTGGATACAGAGGTGGGGGTGGGGAGAGCATTTCTGTCAGTGGATATAGCCAGTGCAAAGGCTCTGAGGCTGAGTTTGAGTGGAGTGGGGAGAAAGTCAGAGGGAGGAGTTGAGGTGAAGGAGGTCAGAGGCAGGGGGGAAGGGAAGAGGCCAGTTCACCAAGAGACTTGAGGCTGACTGTCAGTACTTGAAGAGAAATGATATGGTTTTGCTGAATGAATAAATAAATGAGTGATTATTAAAAAAAGGAAAACTGTAACATGCTGGCTCTACTT
>NW_028008225.1:0-922 GCF_054177405.1 Leptonychotes weddellii | reverse complement strand
CGGCAAACATAGTTCCCTTGGGGGTTGCTCCGATATTTCCCCTCTCCAGCCCCTAAGGGCAGCAAAACCCCATCTTCCTTGCAGGTGCCAGGAGGTAGCTGGTTAACACTGTGTCTCAGACTGGTTCCTCAAAAGGAGGTTCCTGGAGAGCAGCATCCACATCCTGGGGAACCTGCCAGAGCAAAAGCGCGTGGGCCCCGGCCTGCTCTGCTACCCCAGGAGGTGCCTCGGGCTGCCACACCTCTAAAACATAAACCAAGACCAAATGCCGACAGTCATGTGCTGGATCTTGTGTCCGCGATCTGTCCCGCTCCTCACTCTGGCTCGGGGGAAGGGGCCTCTGTCCCAAAGTCAGCAGCACAGGCCTATGCTGTGCTTAGACGGACACATTTCAATCTTGTGTCTTCCGAGAATCACATGTCAGAGGCCAGGAACCCGCGGTGTCCTCTCGCCCTGCAGTGGCCTTGGTGGGAGACTTCAAACTCGGGATAAGCAGAGGGAAAACTTAGGGAGGACGTAGCTGTGGCAGTCACTCGCAGAGCCCAGACACCGCTCAGATGCGGGGTCTCCCAGCATCTTAACCCAATACCCAGCAGCACACCTTTATTTGTTCACACGTGCGCCTGCTCTGCAGTTCGACCCACTTTTTTAAAAGGTGCCGTTGTTGTGCACGGACGTCCCCCGCGTGCCCCGCGCCCTGGCTTTCGCACAGGGAGACGTGATGGGGTGCCACGGTCCCCTTTGCCTCCCCGGCCTGGCAGCTCCGCTCCCCAGCGGACAGAGCCCCGCCTGCAAGTGACGGAGCAAACGCTTCACAGCCCGTGCCGGCCCCGAGCCCAACGGGATGGCACTCGTGTCAGCTCCCGAGGACTTGGCTCTCAGCATTGGGCAGCATCATCGCTTTGATTCCAAGCGTGAGCCT
>NW_028008224.1:0-922 GCF_054177405.1 Leptonychotes weddellii | reverse complement strand
CCACATCTTCTTTATCCAGTCATCTGTCGATGGACATCTTGGCTCTTTCCACAGTTTTACTTCACCCAGATTTTTAAACTGTTTATAATAAAGTTGCATGATGTAAATTACCATAATTCTTTTGATTTGTTTTAGTTGGGCCAGTCCTCAAGTTATGGTGGCTGCAGTATGGCACCTTTCTTTCTGGTAATTTCTGTCCACAAAATTGAGAGATTGCTCCCTTTGGGGATAATCTTTTGATCCTGAAAGAAGTGTCTACCTGATTCCACTTCTGGAATTCATTTCCAAGTCCTGTTTTTTTTCCTTCGCCAATTCTACTATATTCATTCTGCGGTAAAGTGAGCAGAAAAGAAATGCCCTCTCCCTGAGGCTTGATTAGCAGTGATGCTTCCATGTCAATGTGTAACAAAATGGACTGAATCCATTGTTCCGGTGTTTACTATAATTCTCTCTTTCCCGAGGCCTCAATTAGGCTGGAACTGGAGTCAGTTAACAGCCTTCTTACTGTGCTCAGAAGCCTCCTAGGGCTTTATTAAAAGAGGCAATGGCTTGATGTTGTGTCAATTTATCTAAACCCGAACATTTCCCAAAATTCCCTGCCTATGTGGTTCTAGGTTAGGATTGGCCACAGAGAAATTTCATTGAGATTTGAGAAGTGGAACTGTATCCATAGCAATTTTGTTAAGCTCTTGAAAGTAGGTGTGTGGCCGGCCGCTGATGCCACTCATACACATTGTCATTGGTCTCCTGGCTGACTTGGGTGGTGAGGGGCAGCAGCTGGGCTTGCAGCTCATTCAGGTTCTACCAGATCTCCTCCTTCAGCTTCTCTCTACACCTGGACCAGGTGTGTTTTCAGCTCCATGGGGAGGAGCACCAGCATCTTCTGCAGGCCACCCTCTTCATTGGAATTATATGAAGTGAG
>NW_028008223.1:0-922 GCF_054177405.1 Leptonychotes weddellii | reverse complement strand
GCCCCTGTGCTGTCCTTGATTTGGGAGTTATCCCCTCGCCTTCCTTGATGTGCAGCCCTGGAAGGCAGCCTCTAATCCCTGATCCCAGGTACCCTTGGGTGGCCCCTCCCTGCTTCCTCCCTCCCCTGGCTCTGCACAAAAGGATTTAATAGTTTGGCTCTTATTTAAGTGTGTATTAAAAAAAAAAAAACAGACTAGTACCTCCAATCCATTGTTTCACATCTTCTTAGAATGGGGTTAAAATTTAAAAGTAAGTAGTAGTCAAAGCAAATAACAGGCAGTTTGTAGACAGAGCAAAATTACACAGGAGGCACATGACTACTCAGAAGCCTGGAAATGTTGCTGTCGCTTATAAAAAGGGGGTGGGGGTCAGGAAAGTGAGACCCCTTGCTTAATGCCAGGAAAGAGCCCACCCAGTGGTTGGTAGAGGAAGGCAGAGGCTCTGGGTCTATGATTCTCAATCTTGCTGACCATCAGAATCACATGGAGAGTGTTAAAGATCCCGATGTCCAGGCTGCGTTCCAGATCAATGGGAGGTTGCGAGACAAGCATCTGAATTCTTTAAGTACCACCAGGGACAGGTGAGTGGATCCCAGAGCTCCCCCAAGGCTCTGCCACCTCTCTCTTGAGAAGAACAGTGTTGCAGAACTCCTATTGGCAGGAGAAGCCCGCAGGCTCCCACTCTGGTGGGATTTACAGGACTCAGGGGCTCAGCTAAGTTGGGGGAGATTGGTCAGCTTACATAAGCTCTGCTCCAGGCTTTATATTAACAGTTAGCAAGGGGAAGCTATTTAAAGCAGGCGGCTGGGAGGCATGTGGGAGGCCACCGGGTCTGGCACATGGGCTTAGGACGCAGGCAGAAGATGATGCCCCAAATTCTGATCCTCAAAGTGCCACCCAGGCTACACAAAAATAGGAGCGG
>NW_028008222.1:0-922 GCF_054177405.1 Leptonychotes weddellii | reverse complement strand
AGGAATTATTATTTGACTTTCTGAACTGGTTGCTACAGCTAGTGGCCTGATTTCCCACAGGTCTGACTTGTAGATAGCATGCTGGCTTCCTGGGCTGATTCCTGTAGATAATGGGTTGTTTTCCTAAGCTGGAGCTGCAGATTATAGATCACAGTTCTATCTTTTTTTTTAAGATTTATTTATTTATTTTAGAGAGAGACAGAGAGCACAAGCAGGGAGAGGGGCAGAGGGAGAGGGAGAGAATCCTCAAGCAGACTTCCTGCTGAGCATGGAGCCCAACATGGGGTTTGATCCCAGGACCCTGAGATCATGACCTGAGCCAAAATCAAAAGTCAGACACTTAACCAACAGCCACCCAGGCAGCCCAGAGTTCTATTTTTATTTTTTTTAAAGATTTTATTTATTTATGAGAGAGAGAGCATGAGCAGGGGGAGGGAGAGGGAGAAACAGGCTCCCCGCTGAGCAGGAAGCCTGACATGGGGCTTGATCCCAGGACCCTGAGATCATGACCCAAGCCAAAGGCAGACACTTAACCGACTAAGCCACCCAGGTGCCCCCAGAATTCTCTTTTTATATATGGTCTGACTATTGTCCATTTGTATAATCAGTCTATTATATTTTTATGAACAGTTTTAATATTTCAAAATAAACATGTAACATAGTTAAAGGAGGGGAAAAGAGAAGGAAGGAATTTAGAATAAATGCTGATTAGAAATATAACTTAGGGCGCCTGGGTGGCTCAGTCGTTAAGCGTCTGCCTTCGGCTCAGGTCATGATCCCAGGGTCCTGGGATCGAGTCCCACATCGGGCTCCCTGCTTGGCAGGAAGCCTGCTTCTCGCTCTCCCACTCCCCCTGCTTGTGTTCCTGCTCTCGCTGTCTCTCTCTCTGTCAAATAAATAAATAAAATCTTTAAAAAAAAAA
>NW_028008221.1:0-11964 GCF_054177405.1 Leptonychotes weddellii | reverse complement strand
CCCTAGGCTCAATTTTATTATCTGAAAAAGAGATGTGACTGGTATCTCCTGTTGGTCTATTTGATCTATGTTTTATCATGAGGTAAAAATTATTTCACAGATTAAATGGCTTTCAGCACCTTTCCTCCTCCCTGTGAAAAGTTTCTTGGCTAGTTCCTATTTGCCTTTCTAGACGGACTCTTCATTCATCTCCTCCCTGCTGTGCGCTGTAGAGCTGACCCTGAAGGACTTTAAGAACTTGGGGCTTCGGTTAGGTTCAGCCAATGGGAAGCATCAGGGAGATTTGCAGGGTGGAATGGAGTGAGGTCAGGATATTTATTCTGCTCTTCTCTCTGGATTCTGATAACTGCTTTCTTCCCTTGCTTCTTTAGGGGTGGTGAAGGTAAATGTCTCCAGCTAATCTAGGCTACTAAACTTTTCTTGGTTTCCCTTAAACCTACCTCCATCTTTATAACTAGAGCCTTTATTAAGCTCTCCTCAGTTATCCCATTTGAGGTGCTGTCAGCTTCCTGCTGGAGGACTGACTAATACAAGGCTGTCTCCCTGCAGTTCCTTAAGGACTCTTAGGAATACATTCTTAATTCTGGATGTCAGTCCTGCTTGGTATTGCTTGCTCAGTGAGCCAGTTTTGGCTGTTGTTGCTGCCACCAGGTATTGCTGCTGAAACAGGGGAAGACTGGTGGCCCTGTGCCTTCCTTTTAGTTTACTCCCTGATGATCTAGGATGAATTGCATCTAATCCCTTTCTGGTTCCTGCTCACCTAGAGCCTGGTGTGATTCTAGTCATTGCCTGTGGTGCAGTCACCTCCACATAGGCCTTTAGCCATGGGAAGGAAAACACAAATGCCACCTGGGGACAAGGCTAATAGTAGTCATTCTACCTGTGTTGGTCTTTGACCCTTGGATGTCAAGTGTGAATTAATGATGCAGACTTGATTCTACTATAGTTACTCAACTTGTAGAGTTCTCTTTCTCTGTTTCTCTCTTACATACAGCCATTTTCCCCAACATAGGCCTACAGGGCCAGGGTGACTATATAGCAAATGGCCTTTTCATCTCTAACACCTGCTTTGTGTGGAACCAGCCCAGTCTCTACCAGGAATTCTTTACATGTTCCATGGAGTCCATGGATAGAACTGTGATTTAGCACAATTGATTTCCTTTATTTTATGCGTTTAAAAACATAATTCTAAGAAGGTATTTGTAGACTTCACAAGACTGCCAAAAGGGGCGATGGCATAAGAAAGTTAACCTGCTACCTAGTAGGCTGCATCTCCGCTCAGGAGCAACACATCTTTTTGGGGATATGACAATGGTATGTTAATACTCACTCGTAGGACGGTTCAGTGAGATGATAAATGGAAGCTCCACTTGTTTACTGTGGCCAGGTACTGTGCTATTATCATCTGGTGTCATCAAAATCATAAATACCTTACGTTTCCCACATTATTCAAAGCAATAATCTTCAAATGTCAGAAAATGGGGACATTCTCCTTCTCCATTTTCCCAATTTTTTTTTTTCACACTGATATACACTAGCTAGGGCATTTCTCTGTTTCCAGGAGTGGGTGATATATAGGTTTTCTTTCCTCCCCTTTTTCAATCCCAACATTTAATCCCAACATATAATCTACAACCTCCATCCCTGCCCCACCTTCCAAGTCTCAAAAGCATGTCTGCCAGAAACCAAATTAATAAGACACCTGTCCATGGTAGTGAGTGTACATGTTCATCTTGCTATCATTCATTGGTGCCTGCTTTCTCCTAGGCACTCTACTTATATGAGGTGACACGCCTGATTTGGGTTTCATGGTTACACTATTTTATCCATGTGAATTAAGCTGCCACAGACTGTCCTATATTTTTAGCTTGTTATTTTAAGCCAGAATGATATTCTAAAAAGTTGGTGAAATATACTAAGAAGAATATTAATCAGTAGTTTAGGAGAGATGATGATTAGTTAATAAAAGAAGACAAAGGAGAGGAGAGGAAATTGATTTCAATCTGAGGTAGACAAGGGATAGAAAAACACATTCTGAACCTTGTGTATGTTCATTTCTGGTTAGAATTTTTAATGTTGTTTTTATAGTGATTATTTTGTTCAGTTTTATTTCCTAGAAGTTAATGGTAGATTGAATGATGTATTACGAATCAAGGAAATGGAAAAATGAGTATTGTTTGGACAGTTGATGTGTAAGAAGCTGATTTTTGTTGTTTTAAACTTTGTCTGAAGCACATTTTTACAACTGAATAAGGTACCTGTGGGAAATGATGGAAAATATTTGCAGTGTTTTGTCCTTAGAGCAAAGCCTTTTTATTTGTATAGGAATTAGCATTTATGCTCCTTTGTGTAAGACTTTAGTTTGGACCCATTACCTTAATATTGATCTCAGAATCTGTCATGCTGGAATCTCCAGTAGCTTTTACATTAGGAATATTGGGCTTAATGAGCTTTTAACAAACCAGGCAGCATTTGGAGGTGAGGAAGTATCCCTTGGCCCTTTGAAATTTTCCTCAGAAGTCCTGGGCAGCACTGAGTTCACCCATTTCTTACCACTCAAAGCATTTCCAGCCTGCAATAACATTTTTCATGCTCTGCTTTGAGCTCTAAAGTATAGTGGCCCATGTGTGGACTTTGGAATTAACAAACTTGGCTTCAAATGCTGGTTCTGTCATTTAATAGCTGTGTGATCCTAAGAGGTTTACTTAACCTCCTTGGGCTTTGGTTTACTCATTTACAATAAGACGATAATAATGGCAACCTTGGAGCCTTGTTTTATTTAACATATAGTGTTGTATTCATTTCAGGTGTACAATATAGTGATTCAACAATTCCATATCTTAGTGCTCATCATGTGTACTCTTAATCTCCTTCACCTATTTCACCTATCCTCCCCCCACCCACCTCCCCTCTGGTAACCATCTGTTTGTTCTCTATAGTAAAGAGTTTGCTTTTGGTTTGCCTCTTTCTTCCCCTTTGCTCATCTGTTTTGTTTCTTAAATTCCACATATGAGTGAAATTATATGGTATTTTGTCTTTGACTTATTTTGCTTAGCATAATACTCTCTAGCTCCATCTATGTTGTTGCAAATGGCAAGATTTCATTCTTTTTTATGGCTGAGTAATATATATGTATATATGCCATGTCTTCTTTATCCATTCATCAATCAATGGATGCTTGGGCTGCTTCTATGGTTTGGCTATTGTAAATAATGCTGCAAAAACATAGGAGTGCATGTATCCCTTTGATTTAGAATTTTTGTGTTCTTTGGGTAAATACTCAGTAGTGCAGTTACTGGATCTTATGGTAGTTCTATTTTTAATTTTTTGAGGAACTTTCCACAGTGGCTGTATCAGTTTGCATTCCCACCAACAGTGCATAAAGGTTCCTATTTTTCCACATCCTTGCCAATACTTGTTTCTGATTTTAACCATTCTGACAGGTATGAGGTGATATCTCATTGTGGTTTTGGTTTGCATTTCCCTGATGATGAGTGATGTTGAGCATCTTTTCATGTGTTATTGGCCATCTGTATGTTTTTGGGGAAAAGTCTGTTAATGTCTTCTGTCCATTTTTAAATTGGATTATTTGGTTTTTGGGTGTTGGGTTGTATAAGTTCTTTATATATTTTGGATACTAACCCTTTACTGGATATGTCATTTGCAAATATCTTCTCCCATTCAATAGATTGTCTTTTGGTTTTGTTGATTGTTTCCTTTGCTGTGCAGAAGCTTTTTATTTTGATGTAGTCCCAATAGTTTATTTTTGCTTTTGTTTCTCTTGCCTCAGGAGACATATCTAGAAAGATGTTGTTATGGTTGATATCAGAGAAATTACTCCCTGTGTTCTCTTTTAGGATTTTTATGATTTCAGTTCTCATATTTGGTCCTTAATCCTTTTTGAGTTTATTTTTGTGTATGGTGTAAGAAAGAATACATTCTTTTGTATGTGGCTGTCCAGTTTTCCCAACACCATTTGTTGAATAGACTGTTTTTTTTCCCTTGCATGTTCTTGACTCCCTTGTTGAGGATTAATTGACCATATAATTGTGGGTTTATTTCTGGGCTTTCTATTCTGTACGATTGATCTATTTTTGTGCCAGTACCATAGTATTTTAATTACTAGAGCTTTGTAGTATAACTTGAAGTCTGCAATTGTGATACCTCCAGGGTTTTTTTTTTCAAGATTGTTTTGGCTATTTGGGGTCTGTTGTGGTTCCATACAAATTTTAGGATTGTTTATTCCAGTTCTGTGAAAAATGTTCTTTGTATTTTGATAGGGATTGCATTAAATGTGTAGATTGCTTTGGGTAATATAGACATTTTAACCATATTTTTTTTCCTATCCATGGGCATGGAATTTCTTTCTATTTCTTTGTGTCATCTTAAATTTTTTTAATCAGTGTTTTATAGTTTTCAGAGTACAGGTCTTTTACCTATTTGGTTAAGCTTGAAGTCTTGTTTTAAAGATTAGAATTAATGGAAGTCAAGCTCCTTGTATGATGCCTGGAGCAGAGTTTGCACGGTAGAAGTCATTAGGATTATCTTTATTTTCTATTTCTCTACAATTTTTTTCAAAAATTTTTCCTTTATTTCAAATTTTTATTTAAATTCTAGTTAGTCAATACATTGTAATATTGGTTTCAGGAGTAGAATTTAGTGATTCATCGCTTACATATAACATCTAGTGCGCATCATAACAGGTGCCCTTCTTAATACCCTCCACTCATTTAGCCCATCCCCCATCCTTTTCCCTCCATCAACCCTCAGTTCTCTATTATTAAGAGTCTCTTATGGTTTGTTTTCCTCTCTCTTTTTCCCCCCCTTCTCATATGTTCATGTGTTTTGTTTCTTAAATTCTATATATGAGTGAAATCATATGGTATATTTCTTTCTTTGACTGACTTATTTCGCTTAGCATAATACCCTCTAGTTCCATCCATGTTGTTGCAAATGGCAAGATTCCATTTTTTTGATGGCTGAGTAATATTCCATTGTATATATGTGCCACATCTTCTTTATCCATTCATCAGTTGATGGGCATTTAGGCCCTTTTCATAATTTGATTATTGTTGATAATGCTGCTATAAATGTTGGGGTACATGTACCCCTTCAAATCTATATTTTTATATCCTTTGGGTAAATACCTAGTAGTGAAATTGTTGGGTTGTAGGGTAGTTCTATTTTTAACTTTTTGTGGAAACTCCATACTGTTTTCCAGAGTGGCTGCACCAGTTTGCATTCCCACCAACAGTGTAAGAGGGTCCCCTTTTCTCTGCATTGTCACCAACATCCGTTGTTTCCTGTGTGGTTAATTTTAGCCATTCTGACAGGTGTGAGGTGGTATTTTCAAAATTTTCTCAATGTTTTTTTCAATGTGTTGTGTCTCTAAAAAGAAAAGAAAAACTACTGTAGGGACCAGAATCTGGGTACACATTTGGCACAGAATGAAAATTGTTGAGTTAGGTTGGGTGAGTCCCTTCCACTCACAGGTGATTTCCAACATCCCATCTAATGTCAACTTGTAAGAGTCTGAATTACCCCTATGGTCAAATCATGCTGCTTTGGGGAGTGAAAATGGTGTGTGTATCCCTGTTTATGGATGAGGTCTGTCTGCAGGTGTCTATGTGAGAGAAGGTAGGACAGCCGTGGTCAGGTGGGGTTGTCTTTCAGAACAGTGACTCCTCCTGGACACTGTTCTCTGTTGCTTCTGATTCTGTTTCTGAACATGAACTGAGAGGCTGTGGGGAGAGGCCAGGAAGGGGCCCCGGGGGCTCTTCTTCTGATTAGTGAACGGGGTTCATGAAGGGAGTAGAATCTTGAACTGAGTGTCTGTTATGAGATGATGGTTTGAAATAAAAAAGAATGAAAACAGCGTTGGTGAAGATGTGGAGAAATAGACTCTTTAATACCCTGCATATAGAAATGTACTTCATGATGGCCTTTTCTGGAGCTCAGCTTTGTATTAATATGTACATCTCTTTCAGCCCAGCATTCCACCTTTAGAAATTTCTCCTAAGTAAGTTTTTAAACAAGTGCAGAAAGATACAAAGATATATGTAAGTACACATCTATGTTTATAGTAATAGAAGAATGGAAACAAACTAAATTTTTAACAAGCATAGATTACTCAATATATTATAGTTGGCTCATTATAATAGGATACTGGACAACATTTAAATGTTATTGCACATCTGTATTTATTGACATGTAAAGAAATTAATGATATGGTTTTAGCAGTTAACAAATATTTAGCCATGTACTCAGGAAAGTGAAAATAATGCAACATTTAAAAAATAACTCAACTTTATCTCAACTTTGAGCACCTGTCTCACCAAACTTGAGATTCACCAATTTCTTTTTCCTCAAACACTGAAGTGTTTTCTTGGGCATTTCAGATGTAAAGGTGGTAAATTCAGAGCTCCTTTTCTTACCCCTTCCCAGCCCCTTTTTCCTTATGTTAGTATCTACATATTAGATGCTTGGTCAGTGGCAATTTTGTTTCCTTCTCCATCTGTGAACTTGTGAAACTAAGAAACAAGGACACATTGTTTAGGACTGCGTAAGTGGTAAAAATATGAGGAGAAACACAGAAATTCTGAATGGTAGACCCTAGCTGGTAGACCCTTATCAGGTGAGGGATGGGAGCAGAAAGGAGGGTCATTGAATCAGGGTGGTACACACAGAGTATCATTAACATTATATATATATTTTTAGCTGGGTTTTGGGTACACAAGGGTTCATTTTATTATTAATTTTTACGGAAGCCAGGTTTCAGGGAGTTCAGCAATGGACATGGATGGAGACTGTGATCCTAAATCACTTTTTCAAGAGAAACAAATCAGTAGCCGAGGGGCCCAAGGTCAAGGGAAGGTTGTCTTGTAACAGAGGGGGAATGACTCAACACTGGAAAGAAGCCATTGGAAATAGGGCCTGAAGGTAAGAATGGGCGCAAGGTAACTTGAGGAATGGAATCTGGCAGGCTGCTGGAAGAGCCAGCTTTGGAAAGCAGTAGACATTTGTTGTGTGTGGAGATGCCGTCTTTAGTGCTATGGAGGATTTGGAGGAAACTGATGCAAATCCCAAACACAGAAATTCCTAATTTTTATAGTCAAATTTATCAAATTTATCCAATATAATTAGCAGATTTTGTGTCTTATTTAAGAAATCATTCTGTATCTGAAGTTGTAAGTTTATTTTTCTATATTGTCTTTTATATGTTTTATAGTTAGTTGCTTTTATACTGAAGTCTTTAATTGAACTAGAATTGATTTTTGTGTACATTGTGAGGCAGTGACCCAATTTCATTTTGTTTATTTGAATTTATTTCCAGCAACATTTATTAAAATAATTCATTCTTTACCCACTGACCTGCACATGTCTATTTGTAGTCTTCCTTCTGTTCCGTTGGTTTATTGGTCCAACCTGTTCCACCAGGGATAAAGGCCATACACATTTTATATTACACTGACTTTAGGTAATACATGTTTGCTATTATAAACTCTTATTAATTTGAACAGTTTAGAAGTAGATGGAAGTGAAATTTTACTGGATGATTTTGTATGCTTTTTATGCCTCTATTGAGACAAGCATATGGTTTTTCTTCTTTTATATTATAGCATGGCGAGTTCTGTTAATTTGATTTTCTAATGTTAAACCGATTTTGCATTCTGGGATATATTCAATTTGGTCATTGTAAATTATCTTTCTTGTACATGGTTGAATTAATTATTAATATTTCATGTAGGATTTTAGTATCTATTTTGACAATTTTTTCCTTTTTTGGTCCTTATCAGATTTCTGTATCAAGGATACACAAGTCTGAAAAATGGGTTGTGGAGAATTCCCTTTTTCTCCTTTCTCCAGTAGTTTACATAAGATTTCAATGATCTGTTCCTTAAAACGTAAGAATTTGTCTAATATTTTCTTCATAGGAAATTTAAAAAATAGGCTTATTGGGGATCTTCTAGGATTCCTAGTTCTTACCTAAGCTAACCCACCCTCTGTTTTGAGGTCCTATATTTTATGTCTATTATTTTGGTGGCTCTCACTTATATTTTAACATGCCTATTTAATAAAGTCTAAAGTTTATACATATTTTTGTCTTCCTGCCTAACAGTACATTGACCATAAAATATTATATTTCTGACCATCCTCTCTTATTTTATGTTACTGTTTTTTGGTATTTTAGTTCTATCCTGACTTTCCTCCCATTACTTATTATTGTTTTCCCCTCCCTCTCTCTCTTTCTTTCTTTAATTTTTTATATTTTAAAAAATTTAAATTCAATTAATTAACATGTATTGGTTTCAGAGGTAGAGGTTAGTGATTCGCCAGTCTTATATAATACCCAGTGCTCATTACATCACATGCCCTCCTTAATGTCCAGTTACCCCATCCCTCCACCTCCACCCCTCCAGCAACCCTCAGTTTTTTTCCTATGATTAAGAGTCTCTTATGGTTTGTCTCCCTCTCTGGTTTTGTCTTGTTTTATTTTTTCCTCTCGTCCCCTATGATCCTCTGTTTTGTTTCTTAAATCCACATATGAGTGAGATCATATGATAATTGTCTTTCTCTGATTGACTTATTTCGCTTAGCATAATACCCTCTAGTTCCATACATGTCGTTGCAAATGGCAAGATTTCATTTTTTTAATGGCTGCATAATATTCCATTGTGTATATGTACCACATCTTCTTTATCCATTCATCTGTTGATGGACATCTGGGCTCTTTCCATAGTTAGGCTATTGTGGACATTGCTGCTATAAACATTGGGGTGCAGGTGGTACACAAAGATACAACTATAGTTGTATCTTTGCGGTAAATACCCAGTAGTGCAATTGCTGGGTCATGGGGTAGCTCTATTTTCAACTTTTTGAGGAACCTCCATACTGTTTTCCAGAGTGGTTGCACCAGCTTGCATTCCCACCAACAGTATAGGAGGGTTCCCCTTTCTCTGAATCCTTGCCAACATCTGTCGTTTCCTGACTTGTTAATTTTAGCCATTCTGACTGGTGTGAGGTGGTATCTCATTGAGGTTTTGATTTGTAGTTCCCTGATCCCAAATGATGTTCAGCATTTTATGTGTCTGTTGGCCATTTGGATGTCTTCTTTGGAGAAATGTCTGTTCATGTCTTCCGCCCATTTCTTGATTGGATTATTTGTTCTTTTGGTGTTGTTTTCCATCAGTTCTTTATAGATTTTGGATACTAGCCCTTTATCTGGTAAGTCATTTGCAAATATCTTCTCTCATTCTGTCGGTTGTATTTTGGTTTTAGTAACTATTTCCTTTTCTGTGCAAAAGCTTTTTATCTTGATGAAGTCCCAATAGTTCATTTTTGCTTGTTTCCCTTGCCTTTGGAGATGTGTCTAGCAAGAAGTGGCTGCAGCCGAGGTCACAGAGGTTGCTGCCTATGTTCTCCTCCAGGATTTTGATGGGTTCCTGTCTCACATTTAAGTCTTTCATCCATTTTGAGTCTATTTTTGTGTATGGTGTAAGGATATGGTCCAGTTTCATTCTTCTGCATGTGGCTGTCCAATTTTCCCAATGCCATTTGTTAAAGAGACTGTATTTTTTCCATTGGGTATTCTTCCCTGCTTTGTCGAAGATTAGTTGACCATAGAGTGGAGGGTCCATTTTTGGGTTCTCTTTTCTGTTCTATTGATTTATGTGTCTGTTTTTGTGCCAGTACCATCCTGTCTTGATGATTATAGCTTTGTAATAGAGATTGAAGTCTGGAATTGTGATGCCACCAGTTTTAGTTTTCTTTTTCAACATTCCTTTGGCTGTTGGGGGTCTTTTCTCATTCCATACAAATTTTAGGATTCTTGTTCTAGCTCTGTGAAAAAAGTTGATGGTACTTTGATAGGGATTGCATTGAATGTGTAGATTGTTCTAGGTAGCATAGACATTTTAACCATATTTGTTCTTCTAATCCATGAGCATGGAAAGTTTTTCTATTTCTTTGTGTCTTCCTCAGTTTCTTTCATGAGTGTTCTATAGTTTTCTGAGTACAGATCCTTTGCCTCTTTGGTTAGGTTTTTTCCTAGGAATCTTCTGGTTTGGGGTATGTTGTAAATGGGATCAACTTCTTAATTTCTCTTTCTTTTGTCTCATTGTTAGTGTATAGAAATGCAACTGATTTCTGTGCTTTGATTTTATATCCTGCCATGTTGCTGAATTCCTGTATGAGTTCTAGCAATTTTGGGGTAGAGTCTTTTGGGTTTTCCACATAGAATATCAAGTCTTCTGCAAAGAGTGAGAGTTTGACTTCTTTGCCAATTCGGATGCCTTTTATTTCTTTTTGTTGTCTGATTGCTGAGGCTAGGACTTCTGTACTATGTTGAACAGCAGTGGTGATAGTGGACATCCCTGCCATGTCCCTGACCTTAGGGGAAAAGCTCTCAGTTTTTCCCCATTGAGAATGATATTCACTGTGGGCTTTTTGTATATGGCTTTTATGATATTGAGGTATGTTCCCTCTATCCCTACACTGTGAAGTTTTAATCAAGAAGGGATACTGTACATATGTGGGGGCCTGCTGGAAAAGATGGTGGAGGAGTAGGGGACCCTATTCCAACCAGTCCCTGGAATTGAGCTGGATATCTACCAGACCACGCTGAACACCCACGAAATCAGCCTGAGATGTAAGAAGGTAGATCTGGATCTCCACAAACAGAATATCACAGGCAATTGGTTCCGAGGTATGAAGCAGGGAGCCGTGATTCTGCCGGCAGATATAGGAGGATAAACGGAAGAGGGAGGGAGCCTGGCCATGGGGATCCTACACCGCCGGTGAGTGATAGCCTCCCACGCTGTGGACTGGGCACAGACTCGCAGACTGGTAGTGGTGGGGAAAGGACTTTAGGGCAGCTCCCCCAGACTGAAATCCTGAGTGGTGGGGCCGTGTGTGCGAACTGGGGGTGGCTGGTGGTTATAGAAGCACAAAGGGCAGAGACATGCCCAACCTGGAGGTGAGGACTGGGAGTGCTGCAGAGGGGCACACAACCCAGGATGCTGCAGTTTATAGCAGCACAGAGAGAAACACAGATAGTGTGGCCTGGACAGCTCACTGAAGAACAGACTGCAATCTCTGCTCTGAGGCAGAGGGTTGGAAATGGTTTCTTCTGCTCTCTCGGAAGAGATGTGGAAAGCCACCAGGGAAAGCCGCCAGAGAACAAAAGCCCCCAAAAACTGGTTTTCACTGAGCCCATCCCCTGCCACAGGGGGCAGGGCAACTCTGCCCAAACAGGGTTGCCTGAGTAACAGTGTGGCAGGCCCCTCCCCCAGAAGACAGGCTGGGAAAACAAGAGGCCAGTAACCCCAAGGTCCCTAGAAAACAGGTGCATCTTGCTTGGGTTGTGGTCAATAATTTGGACTCTATACATTCCCACCCCTCAACAGAGTGACTAGGAGGATGAACCCCCAAAATAGGAAAGACTCAGAGACTATGACTTATGCCACAGATTTACAGATGGATTCAGATATAACCAAGATGTCGGAGATGGAATTCAGGCTAGCAATTGTGAAGACAATAGCTAGAATGGAGAAATCAATTAATGGCAACATAGAGTCTCTAAGGGCAGAAATGAAAGCTGAATTGGCAGAACTTAAAAATGCTATCAATGAGATCCAATCTAATCTAGATAATCTAACAGCTAGGGTAAGCAAGGCAGAAGAATGAATTAGTGACCTGGAAGGCCATTTAATAGATAAAAAGGGAAAAGAGGAGTCCAGAGAAAAACAACTCAGAATCCATGAAAATAGAATCAGAGAAATAAGTGACAGCATGAAGCGTTCCAATGTCAGAATAATTGGAATCCCAGAGGGAGTGGAGAGAGAGAGAGGACTAGAAGATGTATTTGAGCAAATCGTAGCTGAGAACTTCCCTAATCTGGGGAATGAAACAAACATTCGAGTCCTAGAGGCAGAGAGGACCCCTCCTAAGATCAAGGAAAACAGG
>NW_028008220.1:0-922 GCF_054177405.1 Leptonychotes weddellii | reverse complement strand
CTCCTGAGCAGAGCAAACGCTCATGATTGTTGAGTGGTGTTGGTCTTTCCTTTGCTGAGCTAACCTGCTGCCCTTGAATCGTTCAGGTTTGGGCCACCTTTCCTGCTAAGGGAAGACAGAGCCATTTCCTGGGTCCAGCTGCAAGAGTGCATTCTCAGTAAGGTCCGATGTGTCCTGAAGAGTGAGGCCCCCATCCAGGTCAGTGTGTGTGTGTGCGTGTGTGTAGTGTGTGTGTTGTGGGGGATGGAGAGGGGGTAGGGATCTAGGAGGAGCTCGGGATAGATGGGCATTTGCTGTTAATGAGAGTGTTCACATTGCCGTATAAAACTGCTTTTTGCAAAAAAAAAAAACACCACTGGGATAGCATTTACACCGTTCTTCTCTATTTTCTATATTTATGGCTTATCTGTGGTTCTTCCTGGAGCGTGGTGTATTACAATCAATTGTAACTTACACGTTTGCATCCAAAATTTCAGGGGACTTGAGGCCTAACTTCTGTGGAAAATGAAAATGGGTGTTTATGTCCAAATGCGAACATCTAGATATTAAAAAAAAAAAATTGTCCGGTTTTTTAAAAAACGGAGATTAAAAACTCGAGGCAAAACACCTTTTTGCCTTGCTCCTTTATTTATTCTCAGGTTGGTAGTTAACAGATAAACACAACACACGCTAAAACCATTCCTTTTGGCCCTTAGAGTAGCAGAAACCATTCCGATGGTTCGGAAGATGTTGACATTTTGGGGGACAGGTCAGGAGCCCCAGAATTTTGCTTCCCTACGGGAGAACTTGTCAGAGGTGATTTCTTCATAATTCATGCTCCTTCCTGCTCGGGGAAGACCGTACGTTTGATTCAGGAAGTACATGAAATAACATTTTGTCAAACACCTTCTCTACATTCGTACCAACCTCTATCTCTAAAGGA
>NW_028008219.1:0-922 GCF_054177405.1 Leptonychotes weddellii | reverse complement strand
ACACATCACCCCCAAAGGGGTGGCTGTCAACAACCACGACTGTATTCTCTCACAGTGCACTGTGGATCCACTGGCTTCAGCTGCTATTTCTCTGCTCCGTGAGGTGGGCTGGGGCTGCAGCCCCTGGGGGCTCTGCTTTGCTAGAACATTCCACGGTGGCTTCTTTGCTTATGTGGCCGATAACTTGGTGTACCTTCCTGTGGCCTTTCCTTCCATGGAGGCGTCTCATGCCTCTCCCTGTGGCCTCTCTCAACAGGAAGTGGTTGGACTCCTTCCGTGGCCGCTAGTTGCCCAGGCGACAGAAGCAGAAGCCGCCAGGCCTTCTTAGGCCCCAGAACAAGTATGGTGCCCCCCTGGCCATGTTCTATTGGCTAAATTGAGTCTCAGGGCCAATCCAGACTCACTGTGGGAGGACATGTCGCCAGAACACACGTGTGGGCAGATGTGGCTCCTTGGGGGCCATCTTGGAACACTGGCTGTCACAACCCATGGCACGGAAGAGGCCGTGTGGTGTGGCGGTTAGAGCAATAGCTCCCGAGTCAGACAAATGGGGGCTGAAATTGTGTCTCGTCCACTTCCTACTGTGGTAGGAAATATGACAGTGTGGTGCCAGTCATAAAACAAGACTCAGTATTATGTGCTGCCTTGATATCTGGAGGAATCAGAGGGCTGTGAAGGGTCTAACGCAGCTTCCCCTCCCCCACGCCGCTCCTGTGGAGAAGGCCCCCAGCCAAACACCCCTTCTTGTCACACAGAAGCTCTGTGCCCGCGGATCCCTGAGTAGTGGGTTCTAGTTCCCTCCCAGCTCGTGGAATTATTCAGACAAGCCCATCACACCCTCCCGTGGGAGCCGGGCCACCTCACCCTCTTGGTACTACAAAGCCTGCCTCTTTCACAACCCCGCCCGTTCACTCTGCTCCTG
>NW_028008218.1:0-922 GCF_054177405.1 Leptonychotes weddellii | reverse complement strand
AGAAAAAAGCAATGGTAGACAGGAGTATTATATGAAAAGATCACAATAATTCAAAATATATCAAATTCCACTATCAGTATAAGCATGCTGAGCTAGCTAAAGGATTCCCAAACTCTCAGTTTGGATATTTTAAAAATCTATGTATAGCCTACTTATAAGAGTCACAGAAAAAAATGAAGATAGTAAAAAACTGAATATAATAGGATGTAAAAAAAAAAACAGACCAGGAAAAGAATATGGGACAAATTTGATGTCCCAGCAAAAAAGCATTTCTTCGGGATAATGAGAATATAACTACAAAATGGTAAGAAAAATTCGTGTTTCTGAACTTGTATGCTCCTGATATAAAACTGAAAAATATATGAGGCAAAAATTGCTGGAGTTACAAAAAAAAATAACAGATCAACTATTTGGTGAGAGATTTTTAACTCACCGCTCTCATTGGTGGATAGATCAAAGGGATGGTAAGTAAGACACAATCAACAAGTTAAGTGAATGCAGAGAACAAGAACCCCACAGGAGACAAAGTGAAGAGTCAGAGTACGGGATGGGAGAAGGTACTCTCAGCACATATACATGTCACAAGGTTAGTCTCCAATATATAGGTAGCTTCTGCAAATAGCAAAGGAAAGGTCAAAAAGCCCTGTAAATAAATGGGCAACAAATAAGGACAGACAGTGCGCAGAGGACAAGGCCCAAGTGGCAAATGAATCTGTGGATAGATATCAGCCTCACTCATTGTTATGGGCTGAGCTGTGTCCACTCAAAATGAACATGTTACGATCTTAACCCCCATTATCTCAGGAGGTGACTGTATTTGGAGATAGGGCCTTTGAAGAAGTAATTAAGGTTAAATTAGATCATTAGGTTGGGGTGGTATCCTGATAAGATGAGGAGATCTGGAAACAGACATGCACAAAGG
>NW_028008217.1:0-922 GCF_054177405.1 Leptonychotes weddellii | reverse complement strand
CTCCTGAGCAGAGCAAACGCTCATGATTGTTGAGTGGTGTTGGTCTTTCCTTTGCTGAGCTAACCTGCTGCCCTTGAATCGTTCAGGTTTGGGCCACCTTTCCTGCTAAGGGAAGACAGAGCCATTTCCTGGGTCCAGCTGCAAGAGTGCATTCTCAGTAAGGTCCGCTGTGTCCTGAAGAGTGAGGCCCCCATCCAGGTCAGTGTGTGTGTGTGCGTGTGTGTAGTGTGTGTGTTGTGGGGGATGGAGAGGGGGTAGGGATCTAGGAGGAGCTCGGGATAGATGGGCATTTGCTGTTAATGAGAGTGTTCACATTGCCGTATAAAACTGCTTTTTGCAAAAAAAAAAAACACCACTGGGATAGCATTTACACCGTTCTTCTCTATTTTCTATATTTATGGCTTATCTGTGGTTCTTCCTGGAGCGTGGTGTATTACAATAAATTGTAACTTACACGTTTGCATCCAAAATTTCAGGGGACTTGAGGCCTAACTTCTGTGGAAAATGAAAATGGGTGTTTATGTCCAAATGCGAACATCTAGATATTAAAAAAAAAAAATTGTCCGGTTTTTTAAAAAACGGAGATTAAAAACTCGAGGCAAAACACCTTTTTGCCTTGCTCCTTTATTTATTCTCAGGTTGGTAGTTAACAGATAAACACAACACACGCTAAAACCATTCCTTTTGGCCCTTAGAGTAGCAGAAACCATTCCGATGGTTCGGAAGATGTTGACATTTTGGGGGACAGGTCAGGAGCCCCAGAATTTTGCTTCCCTACGGGAGAACTTGTCAGAAGTGATTTCTTCATAATTCATGCTCCTTCCTGCTCGGGGAAGACCGTACGTTTGATTCAGGAAGTACATGAAATAACATTTTGTCAAACACCTTCTCTACATTCGTACCAACCTCTATCTCTAAAGGA
>NW_028008216.1:0-922 GCF_054177405.1 Leptonychotes weddellii | reverse complement strand
CCACATCTTCTTTATCCAGTCATCTGTCGATGGACATCTTGGCTCTTTCCACAGTTTTACTTCACCCAGATTTTTAAACTGTTTATAATAAAGTTGCACGATGTAAATTACCATAATTCTTTTGATTTGTTTTAGTTGGGCCAGTCCTCAAGTTATGGTGGCTGCAGTATGGCACCTTTCTTTCTGGTAATTTCTGTCCACAAAATTGAGAGATTGCTCCCTTTGGGGATAATCTTTTGATCCTGAAAGAAGTGTCTACCTGATTCCACTTCTGGAATTCATTTCCAAGTCCTGTTTTTTTTCCTTCGCCAATTCTACTATATTCATTCTGCGGTAAAGTGAGCAGAAAAGAAATGCCCTCTCCCTGAGGCTTGATTAGCAGTGATGCTTCCATGTCAATGTGTAACAAAATGGACTGAATCCATTGTTCCGGTGTTTACTATAATTCTCTCTTTCCCGAGGCCTCAATTAGGCTGGAACTGGAGTCAGTTAACAGCCTTCTTATTGTGCTCAGAAGCCTCCTAGGGCTTTATTAAAAGAGGCAATGGCTTGATGTTGTGTCAATTTATCTAAACCCGAACATTTCCCAAAATTCCCTGCCTATGTGGTTCTAGGTTAGGATTGGCCACAGAGAAATTTCATTGAGATTTGAGAAGTGGAACTGTATCCATAGCAATTTTGTTAAGCTCTTGAAAGTAGGTGTGTGGCCGGCCGCTGATGCCGCTCATACACATTGTCATTGGTCTCCTGGCTGACTTGGGTGGTGAGGGGCAGCAGCTGGGCTTGCAGCTCATTCAGGTTCTACCAGATCTCCTCCTTCAGCTTCTCTCTACACCTGGACCAGGTGTGTTTTCAGCTCCATGGGGAGGAGCACCAGCATCTTCTGCAGGCCACCCTCTTCATTGGAATTATATGAAGTGAG
>NW_028008215.1:0-922 GCF_054177405.1 Leptonychotes weddellii | reverse complement strand
GGAGAGAAACAACAAATGTTGGAGAGGTTGTGGAGAAAGGGGAACCCTCTTACACTGTTGGTGGGAATGCAAGTTGGTACAGCCACTTTGGAAAACAGTGTGGAGGTTCCTCAAAAATTAAAAATAGAGCTACCCTATGACCCAGCAATTGAAACTTTTCATCAAATTTGGAAAAGTTTAATAATTAATTCTCCAAATATGTTTGCCTAATCTCTCTCTCTTGTCCTTCTGGTACTTCAATTACACATATTAGACTGCTTGATGTTGTCCCACAATTCACTAAGGCTCTGTTCCCATTTTCAAGCTTATTTTTCTTTTTGAGCTTTAGTTTATATAGAGTCTTTCATCCTGTCTTCAAGTTCACTAATCTTTTCTTTTGCATTGTCCATCTACTGTTAAGGTCTTCTAATTTTTTTTTAAATTTTAGCTATTGTAATTTTCTGTTGTAGAATTTCTATTTTTTGTAGTTTTTCTTTGCTGAGATTCTCAATCTTTTTTAAAAAAATTGAATCTATTTATAATAACTACTTTTATTTTTTAAGATTTCATTTCTTTATTAGAGAGAGAGAGTAAGGAGAGGGGAAGAGAGGAAGGGAGAGAATCTCAAGCAGACTCCATGCTGAACATGGAGCCCGAAGCAAGGCTCAATCTCACAGTCCTGAGATTATGACCTGACCCGAAACCAAGAATTGGACACTCAACCGATGGAGCCACTCAAGCGCTCCTATAATAGCTACTTTTAAAGTCTTTACCTGCTAATTACAACATCATTGGCATATCTGAGTCTGTTCATATTGATTCCTAGTTATGTGTTATATTTCCCTGCTTCGTTTTCTAGTAATTTTTTATTATATGCTGTATGTGTATTTGACTCATGTTTAGACCTTACACATTATTGTCTTTAAACAAAATTGATTCTTTT
>NW_028008214.1:0-922 GCF_054177405.1 Leptonychotes weddellii | reverse complement strand
GGCTATGTGATGAATATTTTCCATGGCAATATTCAAAATTTCACCTGTCTTTAGTAAGTTTCCTTCCATAGAAAATACACAGGATTCTAGTGAATTCAACCCACATTATGAGACTTATTTTGCACTGTTTTTAGGAGGAAGAGAGAAATCTGGGAAAATAAACAAATGTTTGACATTTAGTAAAAAAAAAGAAAATAAACAAATGACTTTTTGGATTCACGTAGAAAATAACCAGTACCATTTTCTAAACAATCTCCAAATATTCAGTGGCCCAGGGAAAAATGATAATTGCGAAGATAGAGATTTGGGGTAGAGAGGCACAAAGGGGACTGAAGGACAAAAAGCAAGAAAGGGGGCCCAGATTTTAAAATAAATATTTACCCAATTAAAAAATGGGCAAAGGATTATAATAGACATTTCTCCAGAGAAGATATACATGTGGTCAAGATACATAACATCATTAATTAGGGAAATGCAAATCATAACCACAGTGACATACTATTTCCTACTCACAGAAAAACAAAAAACAAGTGTTGGCAAGAATGTGGAGAAATGGGAATGCTCAGACATTGCTGGGAATGTAAAGTGGTGCAGCCACTTTAGAAAACCATTTGGTAGTTCTTCAAAAAGTTAAATGGGAAGATTCCACGTGAACCAGAAATTCTATCCCTAGTATATACCCAAGAGAACTGAAATTATACATCCAAACAAAAACTTGTGCATGAGTATTTATATCAGTATTATTCACAATCATCAAAAAGTGGAAACAACTCAAATATTCATAAAGTGATGAATGAATAAATAAAATGTGTACACAATGGCATATTATTCAACCATTAAAAGAGTGAAGTACTGATATATGCTACAACATGGATGGACCTTGAAAATTTTACGTGAAGTGAAAGAAGCCAGACCCATAAGG
>NW_028008213.1:0-922 GCF_054177405.1 Leptonychotes weddellii | reverse complement strand
AAAGAAGGAAATAATAAAGACAAGAGCAGAAATCAATGGAATTAAAAAAGAAAACCATAAAGAAGATCATTGATATCAAACTGCTTTGAAATATCAATAGAATTGGGTGCCTGGGTGGCTCAGTCAGTTAAGTATCTGCCTTCAGCTCAGGTCATGATCTCAGGGTCCTCGGATTAAGCCCCACATCAGGCTCCCTGCTCAGCGGGGAGTCTGCTTCTCCCTCTCTCCTGCCCCTTCCCCCTGCTCATGCTCTCTCTCTCTCTCAAATAAATAAATGAAATCAATAAAATGATGAACATCTAACTATAATAATCATGAACAAGAGACACAAATTACCACTATCAGGAATGAAAGGGAAATAGCACTTTGAGCTTTTACACCCTAAAATAATAACAGAGAGATGTTACAACTTTATGCCATTGATTTGACAACTTAGATAAAATGAACATATCACTTGAAAAGAAACCAACCACAAACATCCCCTCACAAAGGAATGGATTACATGAATGGTTCTGTGTCAATTAAAGGACAAGAAATTTGAAGCTAGGTTGTTTCTAGTATTGATGTCTCAGATACTCATTCCTGCCATCAGAAGCACAAGATTCCTCTGTTTTTCTTCTGTCATCCCCAGAATGTTAGATTTCCTCTTCATACATATAAATTATGGTAGCAAAAGAGTTGCTCCAGTTGTAATCATGGTATTTACAATGGCAGCAAGGGGGAAAAAAAAAAAGCAGAAGGAAATTTAATCAGTCTATCTCTTTTATCAAAAAATTCAAAAGGTTTTCTAAAACCCCACATGGACCTAACACACTTCGCTTTATGTCCATTTGGCAAAGCAGTGTTGCAATGGCCACTGTTGGCTACAAGAAAATAGGGGGAACAGGATTCTAACTACTGGTTTAGTTCAATTACCATCTAC
>NW_028008212.1:0-922 GCF_054177405.1 Leptonychotes weddellii | reverse complement strand
CGGCAAACATAGTTCCCTTGGGGGTTGCTCCGATATTTCCCCTCTCCAGCCCCTAAGGGCAGCAAAACCCCATCTTCCTTGCAGGTGCCAGGAGGTAGCTGGTTAACACTGTGTCTCAGACTGGTTCCTCAAAAGGAGGTTCCTGGAGAGCAGCATCCACATCCTGGGGAACCTGCCAGAGCAAAAGCGCGTGGGCCCCAGCCTGCTCTGCTACCCCAGGAGGTGCCTCGGGCTGCCACACCTCTAAAACATAAACCAAGACCAAATGCCGACAGTCATGTGCTGGATCTTGTGTCCGCGATCTGTCCCGCTCCTCACTCTGGCTCGGGGGAAGGGGCCTCTGTCCCAAAGTCAGCAGCACAGGCCTATGCTGTGCTTAGACGGACACATTTCAATCTTGTGTCTTCCGAGAATCACATGTCAGAGGCCAGGAACCCGCGGTGTCCTCTCGCCCTGCAGTGGCCTTGGTGAGAGACTTCAAACTCGGGATAAGCAGAGGGAAAACTTAGGGAGGACGTAGCTGTGGCAGTCACTCGCAGAGCCCAGACACCGCTCAGATGCGGGGTCTCCCAGCATCTTAACCCAATACCCAGCAGCACACCTTTATTTGTTCACACGTGCGCCTGCTCTGCAGTTCGACCCACTTTTTTAAAAGGTGCCGTTGTTGTGCACGGACGTCCCCCGCGTGCCCCGCGCCCTGGCTTTCGCACAGGGAGACGTGATGGGGTGCCACGGTCCCCTTTGCCTCCCCAGCCTGGCAGCTCCGCTCCCCAGCGGACAGAGCCCCGCCTGCAAGTGACGGAGCAAACGCTTCACAGCCCGTGCCGGCCCCGAGCCCAACGGGATGGCACTCGTGTCAGCTCCCGAGGACTTGGCTCTCAGCATTGGGCAGCATCATCGCTTTGATTCCAAGCGTGAGCCT
>NW_028008211.1:0-922 GCF_054177405.1 Leptonychotes weddellii | reverse complement strand
CGAAACCAAGAGCCGGCTTCTTAACCGATGGAGACACCCAGGTACCCCAAAACAAAAATCTTTTTTACATTTAAATTGTTAGGTACCTTAGAGATTTCAGATCCATTTTTAGTTTATTAAATACAACATATATATAATTTGCTATGTTTCTTAATGTGATTTTGGTAGCTTAAACAAAACTGTATTCTAGTAACAATTAAAAATTAACGAGTGCCATTTCAATTTAAAATGTGAGATATCGGGCGCCTGGGTGGCTCAGTTGGTTGAGCGACTGCCTTCGGCTCAGGTCATGACCCTGGAGTCCCGGGATCGAGTCCCGCATCGGGGTCCCTGCTCAGCAGGGAGCCTGCTTCTCCCTCTGACCCTCCTCCCTCTCATGCTCTCTCTCTATCATTCTCTCTCTCTCAATAAATAAATAAAAATTTTTAAAAAAATTATTAAAAAAAGTGAGATATCATAAGGTGCTGAGCTTCAGCTTTTTACCAGTATTTCAGAATATTATAAAAAATTAATATAAAAATTAATATGATATATTGTAGAAAAAAAGGAAACTAGGTTTTTTGTAATTAATGCTTTTAATACGATGAAACAGAAGTAGAAATCTCTGGGATGCCAGGGTAGTTCAGTCGGTTGAACTTTGGACTCTTGATTTTGGCTCAGGTCATGATCTCAGGGTCGTGGAATCGAGCCCCACATTGGTCTCGGTGGTCAGCATAGAGTCTGCTTGAGCATTCTCTCTCTCTGCCCCTCCCCCCATTTGCATGCACTCTCTCTATAAAATAAATAAAAAAATCTTAAAAAAAAAGAACTCTCTCAATTTAGAAAATAAATAGGGAGAAATGCAGAAAACATCAGATTCACTGAAGATATAAGTGTAGCGACATGGAACATTTTCCAGTAAGTTTTGGCTACAAAGGACTTT
>NW_028008210.1:0-11965 GCF_054177405.1 Leptonychotes weddellii | reverse complement strand
CAGAAGTGGCTGATGGAGGCCCCCTCCCCCCCCATCTATCCTCCCGAATATCACCTCGGATTCACTTCTCCGCATGTCCTACCTTCCAGAAAGTGGTCGCTTTTCTGTTCAGAGAGTTGTTGCTATTCTTTTCTTCGATTTCCTGTTGAGTTTGTAGGTGTTCAGAATGGTTTGATCCCCATCCAGCTGAATTCCTGGGACCAGATGAAATCCAGGTCTCCTACTCCTCTGCCAACTTGCTCCGCCCTGCAAGAGCTTATTAAGGTTAAATAACATCATACAGGTGGGGCCATAATCAAATCGGACTAGTGTCCTTATAAGAAGAGGAAAAGACACCAGGGATATGCATGCACAGAGAAAAGGCATGTGGGGACACAAGAAGAAGCTGGTCGAGGAGAGATGACTTAGGAGAAACCAAAGCTGCTGGCACCTTGATCTTGGACTTCTGACCTCCAGAGCTGTGGGAAAATTGAATTTCTGTTTTTTGAGTCACTCTGTGCTATTTTATTATCACAGCTGTAGTAGACAAATACAGTAGTGTTTACCTCATGAAATGAGGTGGCAAATGTCTCCTTCTCTTCAGTTTTATGGCAAGTTGGTGTAGAACTGGTGTTTTTCCTTAAATGTTTTGTAGAATTTGCCTGTGAAGCTATTCAGATCTGATGTTTCTTTGGGGGAGGATTTTAAATTATGAATTCAATTTCTTTTCTTTTTTTTTTGTATCTTGTGTTTAATGATTAGAAGAGTTAATATTGTTAAAATTTCAATACTACCAAAAGCCATCTATAGATTCAATGTAATCTCTGTAAGATTCCAATGGCATTTAAAAAAAAATCTAGTAGTCATATTTTTTTTTATGTTCAGTTAGCCACTGTATAGTACATAATTAGTTTTTGATGTAGTGTTCAATGATTCATTAGTTAAGTATAACACCCAGTGCTCATCACAGCACATGCCCTCCTCAATACCCATCACCCTGTTACCCCCTCCCCGCATTGTCCTCCCCTCTCAAACCCCCAGATTGTTTCCCAGGGTCCATAGTCTCTCATGGTTCATCTCCCTCTCTGATTTCTCACCCTTTGGATTTCCTTCCCTTCCCCTATGGTCCTCCGTGCTATTGCTTATGTTCCACATATGAGTGAAACCATATGATAATTGTCTTTATCTGCTTGACTTACTTCACTTGACATAATCCCCTCCAGTTCCAACCATGTTGAATTCAAATTCTTTAAGAGATATAGAGCTATTCATATTATCTAGTTCTTCTTGGATGAGCTATGGTAGATTTTCAATTTCAGTCTTTCAAATTATTTGTTCATTTCATCTAAGTTGTCAAACTTACTGACAAAGTTATCCTTATTATTCTTTTAACACACTTTACATTTTTATAGAAAATATGGTGAGGTCCTCCCTTCCATTTCTGAGGTTGTTAGTTTGTTTCTTCTCCCTTTTATTTTTTGATGCATCTGAAAATTCACCAATTTTATTGATCTTTTCAATGAACCCAATGTTGGTTGCATTTTATTGTTTTTCTCCTTCAATGATTTCTGTTTTTACCACCATTTCCATTCTTCTACTTCTTTGAATTTAATTTGCTCTTCTTTTCTAATTTCTTAAGGTAGAAGTTTAGATAATTGGATTTTAGGCCTTTCTACTTTCCTCATACAAGTATCCAATGCTCTACATTTCTATAAAACATTACTTTGCTTCATCCTTAAAATTTCAGTGTGCTGTTTTTATTTACCCTCATGAAGTTTAAGATATTTTCTAGATTCTCTTGTGATTTATTTTTTGACTCACAGGTTAAAAAAATTTGTTGTTGAGTTTCCAGATATTTGGAGATTTCCCATATACCTTATTATTATTAATTTCTAATTTAATTACATTGTGATCTGATCTTTATAATTTATGTGATAAACTCTATATGATTTCATAGCTTGTTAATTTTTTGAGAATTGTTTTATGGCCCAGTGTATAATCTTTGAAAATGTTCCATGCATACTTCAATGTGTATTCTGTTGTTTTTAGGTGAAGTGTTTTGTACTTTTAAATTAGGACAGTATGAATTATAGTGTGTTTCAAATCTTCCATGTCTTTACTGATTTTTTTTCTTTTCTTTTCTTTTCTTTTTTTAAAGATTTTATTTATTTGACAGAGAGATAGAGAGCACAAGTAGGCAGAGAGGCAGGCAGAGAGAGAGGGAGAAGCAGGCTCTCTGCTGAGCAGGGAGCCTGATGTGGGACTCGATCCCAGGACCCTTAGATCATGACCTGAGCTGAAGGCAGCTGCTTAATTGACTGAGCCACTCAGGTACCCCTGTTTTTTTCTTTTATGTCAGTTGCTGAAAGAGAGTTTTGTGGATATGTGTCTTTCTCCTTTCAGTTCTGTTAGTTTTTATTTCATATTAATCTGGGTTTTTGCTATGAGTTGAATACAGATTTTGAATTGCTATTTTTCTAATAAATTAACATCTACCATTATGTAATGTCATCTTTATCACTGGTAATGCTCTTTAGTCTGAAGTCTACTTCATCTAATGCTAATCTAGCCATTCTAACTTTTTCTTAACTAGTGTTAGCATGGTATCTCTTTCCCTCTTTTTTCTTTTAAAGTTTGCTGAATTTCTGTTCAGTCCTTTTCCCCCCACTCTGCTTCATTTTGGATCATTTCTATTGCTGTATGTTGACATACACTGGTCTTTTCTTCTCTACTCTCTCGTCTGCTGTTAGTTCTATCCAGTTCATATATTATGTATTTCATCTCTAGAAATTCCATTTGGGTTTCATTTTTACATTTTTATTTCTCTTCTATGTTTTCTTTTTTTAAATTTTATTTTATTATGTTATGTTAATCACCATACATTACATCATTAGTTTTTGATGTAGTGTTCCATGATTTATTGTTTGCATAACACCCAGTGCTCCATTCAGTACATGCCCTCTTTAATACCCACCACCAGGCTAACCCCTCCCCCTCCCCCTCTCCCCTATAGAACTCTCAATTTGTTTCTCAGAGTCCATAGTCTCTCATGGTTCATCTCCACCTCCGATTTCCCCCCCTTCATTTTTCCCTTCCTACTATCTTCTTCTTCTTTTTCTTAAACATATAATGTATTATTTTATTTCCTTGAGCACCTTCATAAAATTTGTAACAGCTTGTTCAAGGTTCTTGTTTACAAATTTCATCATCTATTATTTCTAAGTATATTTCTATTGACTGAATTTTCTAGTCATAGGATATATTTTCCTATTTCTCTGCATCCCTGTTAATTGTTTACTGGATGCTGGATGCTGCAAATTATATGATTTTTGGGTGCTGGGTTTTTTTTTATTCCTTTAAGAAAGTGTTTGGTATTTTCTGCCTTGCAGTTATATTACTTGAAGTTCAAATTAAACTTGATTCTTTTTGAAGCTTGCTATTAAGCTTCTCAAAGGTGGTGCAGGGTAGCCTTTATTCTGGGGATAATTTAGTTTTGCTAAGAAGTGTCTGTTCTGTGAACTCTCCCTGGAGCCTAATGTATTGTGAGATCTCATTCTGGCTTGTAAGAACACAAACTGTTCCTCACCCTTACTAAACTCTGCTGCTTTCCACTGATTTTCCTTGATATCAGGGATTGTCCTACATATAAGAAGACCCATATTCTGTAAAGGATAAGAGAGGATTTCTTTGCATATGTTCAGACTTCTCTTGTTCTGTACAACTATCTCCTCTCTTGATATTCTGCCCTGCAAATTCTACTTGCCATGGTCTCTCTGAGCTTTGATCTCTTTCTCTGCAACTCAATGAGATCACTGGACTCTTTCTTCTCTCCTTGAGATGTGGCCTGGAAACTCTTTGAGGACTTAATCTGGGGCAATCATAAGACTCACCTCATTTGTTTCCCCTCTCTCTGAGATCATAATCTATTGCACAATGTCTGAAAATTGTTGTTTCAATGTATTTTGTCCTATTTTCTGGTTGTGATTAAGTGATAAATTTCTCATGGGCAGAAGTCAAAGTCAGTGGTAGATTACTTTAATTTTCATTTGTTTATTAGGTGACACTGGATTTTTTTAAAATACATTTATTGGCCTGTAAGTTTTCTTCTTCTATGAGTTGCTTGTTTATAATTCTTACAGATATTTTTTTTCTTTTAATTTGCCTCCCTAGCATATGAAGCTCCTTTTTAAGTGCAGAATTCCTGGTTCTTTGAATCTTGGTGTGAATCAATAGTGGCAGTAACATTTAATGTCAAGGATTATGGGAGGACATGGTATAGTTTTAGCATTCAGTAACAGGAGTGAGTGTTAGATGTGCACCCTCAGCATTCAGGAGACCATGTCTTTTTGCTCGGCTTTTTTGGTGGTTAGAGGAACTGCCCAGAGGACATACAATAAATTTTATTTATTCTCAAATCAGCAGTAGTTGGATGTTGTTACTTCCAACTAAGAATATCAGCTAGGTTAATATACTTGACTCATTTCCCCCCCCTATTGGCTCGTCTTATTGAATTTCAGGAATTCGATATGTATCCTAGATACATATCACTTCTTCCTGGTGAATGCTTTAAAAAAAAAAAAACTCTATTGAGAGTATCTTCTTTTTTTCATTTTTTATTTTTTTAAGATTTTGTTTCTAAGTAATCTCTACAACCAACCTGGGGCTCAAACGTACAACCCCGAAATAAAGGGTCGCATGCTCTTCCAACTGAACCAGCCAGGTGCCCGTATTGACAGTATCTTTTAATTAATATTCAAGTTTATCAATATTTTCTTCTATAAGTTGTGCTTTTGTAATTAGAAAATTTATTCCTACCCTGAGAGAATAAAAATAGCCTCTTTTATTTATTTATTTTGTATACTTTGATCTTTGATCTTATCAGGCTCTGAGATAGGGATATAATTTTTTTTTTTTTTCTGGTAGGAAAGCCAGTTGTCCCAACCCCATTTATTTTAGTGTTTTCCCTACTCATCTGCAATGCCACCACTATCTAATAGTAAATGCTTTTATGTACTTGAGCATGTTTTTGAATCCCTGTTCTCTTTTCGTCCTCTATTTTTCTACTCTTATGCCAATTCACACTGTTGATTACTCTAACTTACAATCAGTATTGATACCTGATAGGGCAAATGCCCCAATCTGTTTTCCTTGTCCAAGTTGTCTTTGCTGTTCTTGGACTTATATTCTCTAGTTTGTCTACACAACACACACACACACGCGCGCACACACACATCCTGCTTAAATTCTGATTGGATTTGCATTGAATCTGTGGATTAATTTAGAGGCTACTTACCATTATTATGATACTAAGTTTTCTCCTATATGAATATGGGTTCTTCTACTTTTTGTAAACTTCAGTAAGATTTTGCGATTTTTACTATATATTTTTGGTTTATTTCTAGTTACCTTATATTTTTATTTCTATTGTGAATGATACATTTTCTTTTGTTTCAGTGTCTAGTTGGTTATTGTTGGTTTATGGAATGTTTCTAATTTATTGTATCAGCTATCCTGTCAGACTTTTTTATGATTTCTAGTAATTTGACTATAGAGTCTCTTTAATTTTCTGTGTATTTGCAAATATGATTTACTTGCTTTGTTTCCAATTCTTAAGGTTTTTTTTCTTCTTCTTTTGTTTTATTGCTTGGGCAATAATACAAATACATTATACATTATACAATGTTAAATAAGGGTAGTGGTAACAGGCCTTTTTATATTTTTCTTAAACAATGAGAATATGTCTAAAGTTTTAGCATTAAGCTTAATGTTGGCTCAATATTTTGGATAAACTTTTCTATAAGTTAAAGAAGTTCCTTTCTATTTCTACCTTGGAAGGCCATTGAATTTTTCAAATGATTTTTCTTTATATGTTCAGATGATAATATGATTTCTGTCCTTTAATTGACATTTGTTATATACCAATTTACACTGATAGATTTTTATGATACCGATCATAATTTGAAATCTTGTGATAAATCTAACTTAGTCTACACATTTCTTCCATTGCACCATTTAGTAATATTGTCCTTTTTCAAAGAACTAATATTTGATTTTGTTGATTTGTTGTTTTAAATTGTTTTCTGTTTGCTGTATTTCTTTATGATGTCTTACTTTCTACTTTTTTGGGGGTTTCCTCAGTTTTACTTGGCCTTTATGATTAAATATAAAACTCATTTTTGTCCTTTTTTTCTGCTTCTGTTATAAATGTATTTAAAACTATACATTTCCACTTTAAATACTGCTTTAGTTAACTTTCATGTTAGTTTTGATATGTTGTTTTTTCATTGATATTTCATAATATATACATATAAAATTAACTCGTGTTATAATAGTTCACAATTTCTTTTTGTCCTTTTTAACACATTAATGAATGACCTTCTTTGTTTCCAAAGTATATGTTTACTATATATTTTTTTTACTATATTTGTATTGTTGATTTTGTAATATGCCATGTCACAAAATTTCTAAACCATAATAGTTAGGGCTGCCATGATATAGGGAACAGTACTCTGAATGCTCATTCCAAAATCAGAGAAAAATACCTCCTTTGGCTTCTATATGAAATATTCTGTGCAGTGAAAATAACAGGCTAGCAATGATCCTATAATAAAACCAGCAATGACTTTCCTAGGGAGGATTCATATTTTATTCTTCAATAAAGCCTGAAATGACTTTCTATATACATTAACATATTGCTAATTTATTTATTATTAATAATTCAGGAAGTTAAGGTGAGATTTATGTAGCACACTGTTCTTTATCTAAGAAGTAGACCCTGAAAAACAGAAGAATTATCTTATGTGATACCCAGTGCATAGGTTCTGGAAGTTGTGTATATTTAGGATTTACCTGAAGAGTAATACAGAAGTAGGAACAAAGGGACCGCTCAAAAATTAACTTTCTGAGGATGATCCTAGAAGAAGGATCATGTTTGCTATGTTATTTTTTTAAAGCAGGGAGAAAAGTGATTAATATAGGAGATAAAGATGAGATGACTGTACAATAGGAAAAGTAGGCGAACATTCCCCTTGTGTAGCTTGGGTTTTCTCATTAAGGCACAACCTTTCTCTGTGTAACCCTTTGCATTTGATCAATTCTTCCCTTCTCTTTTTCAGGAAAAAATAAGAAGGTACATGACTGTGATTCAGAAGACATGATTTCCAGGGAGACTTTGCCTTCATCAAGTGAGGAAAAGACACCTAAATCAGTGACTCATGAGGTAAAACTAGAAGAGGGATCTCTGCTAAATGATTGTGGCTACTGTGGAATCACAGAGTAAGCTCTCTAAGGTATAGGGGGGGGTCTATTTTGTTCTCCTTAGCACACTAATTCTCAGTTCTCTGTCCCTCTGATGTTGAAGACAACCAAAATAGCAATTAGAAAGAGTGGAACTCTTTGCAACTCTAAAGAAAACCTCTTGATACTATTCTGGAAATTTTACTTATTTTGGCATCATTTTCTTTTGTGCTACTAATAGAGATACAAAATGAATTTCATATAAAATTTGAAGCACCTTTAGATATATTGATTGATGGAATTTTTAAATGATAGAGACCCCATGGTACAGTGTCTCTAAACTATGGAAAGGTAGAGGGTTGGGAAAATCTGGGGCAAACACTCTCACCTTGACACATGTCTCCTTCCTTGTGGAGATAACTGCCAGGATTAGAGCACAAAAAGAGCAATGCATTTTCATCATGTGGGTGGCTTGCGTTTTTCCTCTTATCTACTGGAGCTTTGGGACTGCCATCGTGTTGCTGTTTTCAGACTCACATTCTATTCTGTAGGTTCCAGCATTACTAGAGATCAGAGTAAGTACCAAGAACAGACACCGCTTCTCCTGTTTTCCAGTTTGGCTGCCCTCTCCACCCAGGACTGACAGTCATGCTGCTGCTTTGAAGGGATCTCTCATATAGGAATCTGTGCTGCATCGAGCCCACCTACCATCACATCTCTGGCTGGCAGTCTCTAATTCTGAATGTACTGCTGGGCTCTCAGCCCCACTGTTGATACTTTTCTCTGATCAGAATGATTTTGTACTTGAAGGAGAGATCATTTCAAAGTGAGCACTTTCATAGAATGTCCATACTTGACTCTCTTCTAGAACTAAATACATTCTATTGTTTGTTTGTTTTCCCCTATATTTTATGGCTTGACCTATCTAGGATGAATTTTGATATGCCTTAAAGTTTCATTTTAGAAAAGAGTATCTTAGAGAACATTTCTGGATGGTTTTTAGAGTAGCATGTTGGGAAAACCAGCTGATTTTACCAGGATTTGCTTTTCTTAACATTTCATGAATTAATTTGATGTTATAACTACACTTGATGCCCTTTCAGTTATGATGCTATCCCTAGGAATTATCTAGACTCAGACTTACAGATGATTAGATTTGGAAGCTAGGTCAAGACATTTTTATTCCAACACTCATTTTAGAGATGAAGAAACTAAGTCCCAGAGAGCTGAAATGATTTGTCTGTGATCGTACAGCTCTTCAATCACAGCAAAGACTAGAAACCAGGCTCCTATCTCCTAGTATTACTGCTCCTAGTATTACTCCTAGTATTTACTACTTTGTCCTCATATGTCCTTGGCATATATATGCAGTGCAGAAAAGCTAACTTAAGTTCCTCAGAAAAAGTTATTTGGCCCTTTCTTTAATTTGACATTAATTTGATTCAGTGAGCAGTCTCCAAAAAGACCTGACATCTTGGTAATTTGGTATATTTCTCCTTGCGCCTTCTTAACGTTGTTAGCCAAATCACATTT
This sequence comes from Leptonychotes weddellii, assembly GCF_054177405.1. Taxonomy (NCBI): domain Eukaryota; kingdom Metazoa; phylum Chordata; class Mammalia; order Carnivora; family Phocidae; genus Leptonychotes; species Leptonychotes weddellii. Next base: position 3,217 of record NW_028008210.1, on the reverse strand, counting down.
CACTCAATCAAAGACATATTAGAGTCCTAAGTGAGGCTTTAATTTGAATTGCAGCCATCTAAAGCAGTTTGCTTCTTGGATAAATGTAATCAAGTTGATTTTGAAGTGTGACTTGAAATATGTCTCAGGTTTAAATTATGGGAGGAATTCTCGCCCAGGTGATGTCACTTTTTCTTAGTAACTGAGTTATAAGAAAAGGGCTTTTTAAACATGTCTTGTTGGAGATGAGAGGGATTGTAGTGGTGCAATAGTACTATTCTCTTTCTTTTCCTCCATCCCATTTTATTCATAATCTTCACATTCCTTTTTAATTCTCCCGAAATTAGTGTTTAAGGATTCGTTTTACCAATTAGTGTTGATAAACTAGTTTTCAGGACTAGGCAAACTCTGTAGAACTCATTCAATTTGTTGGTCATCTGTGTAGTTTAATGAAATCTTTGGGGGACACCCTTGATTTTTTTTTTTAAGATTTAATTTTTTTTTTTTAAGATTTTACTTATTTATTTGTCAGAGAGAGAGAAAGAGAGAGCGAGCGAGCACAAGTAGAGGGAGTGGCAGGCAGAGGGAGAAGCAGGCTCCCGGCTAAGCAAGGAGCCCGATGTGGGACTTGATTCCAGGACCTTGGGACCTGAGCCAAAGGCAGACGCTTAATCACCTGAGCCACCCAGGTGTCCCTTCCCTTGATGTTTTATTTTTTATTTCTTTTTAAAGATTTTATTTATTTATTTGACAGAGAGAGAGAGAGAGACAGCAAGAGAGGGAACACAAGCAGGGGGAGTGGAGGAGGGAGAAGCAGGCTTCCCACGGAGCAGGGAGCCCGATGCGGGGCTCAATCCCAGGACCCCGGGATCATGACCTGAGCCGAAGGCAGATGCTTAATGACTGAGCCACCCAGGCGCCCTCCTTTGATGTTTTAAAGTAAAAGAATTAAAATACACAGAGCAACACTAACAAAAGAGAACTAATGTAGCTATAGTAATATCAGACAAAAAGACTTAAAAGTATAAAGTATTATGCTTTAGAGGTTACTATATAATACTAAAAGGTTTAGTTCACAAGGAAGATATAAAATTCTAAATTTATAAGCACCAGAATATGTAAATCAGTATTGGACAGAATTATAAGAAGGAATTGATAAATTCACTATGATAGTGGACCATTTAAAAAGATACCTTTTATTAAAAGAATAGACAATAGTTAAGAGTATAGAATTATAAAAAAATTATCCAGATAGATAGAACAAACATATCTATAGAACTTGCATCCAAAAGTTAGAGAACATACATTCTTTTCAAGCATACATGGACCATTTATAAAAATTTACCATGTACCAAATCAAAATATATCTCAGCCAATTTCAAATCATCTTTATAGTACTGACTATGGCCTCTGACATGAGAAATTCAGTTGGAAGTCAACCACAAATAGATAAAACACACTCAAGACATACTCAAAACTCATGGGTCAAAGAAGAGGTCACAGTGGAAATTTAAAATATTTATAATAGAATAAATACAAAATTACAGTATATAAAAATATGTGGTTTTCTCATTATGCAGTAGTTAGCACATGTATACCAAATATCAAATTATTTACCATAATAGATTACACCATTACATTTACAATGGTACCAGCTATAAAGTATGTGGGAGTCAATCTAAGAAAAGGTATGAATTACTTTTCTTGAGAATATTTAAAAATATTTTGTTGTTATAGCTATATCATATTAATGGATAATAAGTCTTAATGAATGAAGAAAATAGTTATCCCTAATTTATTTATTTATATTTTTAGAGATTTATTTATTTATTTTAGAGAGAGAGAGGGGGAGAAGGGTTAGAGGGAGAGGGAGGGAGAGAATTTCCGGCAGACTCCCCACTGAGCATGGAGCCTGTTGTGGGGCTCAGTACTACGACCCTGAGATCATGACCTGAGTTGAAATCAAGAGTCGGATGCCCAACCAACTGAGCCGCCCAGTGTCCTAGTTATCCCTAATTTAAACTACAAAATGAGTTTAACTTAATTTCAATAAAATTTTCAATGTGTGTGTGTGTGTGTGTATGAGATTTGATCAGCTGATTAGAAATCTTTTGGGAAAATAGGAAGTCAAAAAAGGCAAGACAGGTTCCCGGGGAAAGATGGCGGAGGAGTAGGGGACCCTATTTCAACTGGTCCCTGGAATTGAGCTGGATATCTACCAGACCACTCTGAGCACCCACGAAACCAGCCTGAGATGTAAGAAGATCTGGATCTCTACAAACAGAATATCACAGGCGGTTGGTTGTGAGGTACGAAGCGGAGAGCCGTGATTCTGCGGGCAGATGTCGGAGGATAAACGGCAGCAGGAGGGTGCCCGGAGGTGGGGATCCTACACCGCCGGTGAGTGACAGCCTCGCGCGCTGTGAACGGGGCACAGACTCGCAGACTGGTAGCATCGGGAAAGGACTTTAGGGCAGCCCCCGGGGTGGAAAACCAGACTGGCGGGGTCGCGTGCACGCGAACCGCAGCCACCTGGACAGAAGCCCGGAGCGACGGTCGCGCGCACACGAACTGCAGCCTCCAGGATGGAAACCCCGTGCGCCGGGGTCCCGCCGGTGAACTGCAACCTCCGGGGTGGAAACCCCGAGCGGCAGAGTTGCGTGCACGCAAACTGCAGTCCCCGGGACAGGACCCCAAGCGGTGGAGTCGTGCGTGCGCGAACTGGGAGCGGCTGGCGGTTTTAGAAGCACAAAGGGCAGAGATGTGCCCCGACCTGGAGGCAGGACTGGGGGCGCTGCCGAGGGATGCACAACCCAGGCCGTTGCAGTTTATAGCAGCATGGACAGAAACGGAGATGGTGTGGCCTGGAGAGCCCACTGAAGAACAGAATGAGGTCTCTCTGCTCTGAGGCAGAGGGTTGGAAATGGTCTCTTCTACTCTGATTCGCGGAAGAGACGCGGAAAGCCACCAGGGAAAGGCGCCAGAGAACAAAAGCCCCAAAGATTGATTCCCACTGAGGCCATCCCCCGCCACAGGGGCGCAGGGCAACTCCGCCCAAACAGGGTTGCCTGAGTAACAGCGCGGCAGGCCCCTCCCGCAGAAGACAGGCTGGGAAAACAAGAGGCCAGCAACCCTAAGGTCCCAAGAAAACAGGTGCATCTTGCTTGGGTTCTGGTCAATAATTTGGACTCTATACATTCCCTCAAACACCCATCAACAGAATGACTAGGAGGAGGAG
>NW_028008209.1:0-922 GCF_054177405.1 Leptonychotes weddellii | reverse complement strand
GGGAGGGGCTGTGAGGGGCGGGGGGAGGAGGTCACAGCTGCAAGCACTGAGCAGAGGGCACAGGCAGGGCCAGGTGTCAGGTCCCAGCTCTGATCACCAATGACTCCTCAGAAATGGGACTAGAGTGCCCCCTGGTGTCCAGACCCAGACACACCATTGTGTGACATGGTGACCAGGGCTCATCAGACCCATCTCTGCATCGCCCCCCAACTGCTTTGTCCACTGCTCCTTGCATTAGGGACTGACCAGGTGTTCCTATATATCAGTTCCCCTTATGTCAGGACTCACTATATGCCCTGCTAAGAGTCTTCAGAATGACTCTGTACATGGTTCCCTTCTCTGTTCCTGGGTCAGGACTGGGGTGGTGTCTCTACACAAACTCTTCTTTGACATCAGGGTCCAGAGTAGTCACGGGTCCCCATGGACACAGGGTCGCTTCTGTGCAGGATGCCGGGACTTTCCTTGAATGTGCTTTCTCCCTGATTTCCAGAGCTTTCCTTCCTCTGAAGTTCCCACAGCACTGAGGAGACAGGGAATGATTCTCTCCAGATTGTGTGTACAAGCCGTCCCGTGCATTCCTACAGGGTTACACATGGAGCATCTTTGTCTCCTGTCACTATTTCAAACTGCTTGAAGCAACACACTGGGCAGGGATTCCCTCCTCGGCTCTGTCCTCCCAGCACAGACATGAGTCTGACGGAGCCGTGCCACGTGAGTGTGTGTGGCCTTGACCTCAGAGCACAAAGGACAAATGTGCTGGAAGTTCTAGCAGGGAAGGAGTGACACCTGTAGATGCTCTGACAGGAACCTAGTGACAGAGATTATGTGTCAGACACCATGGAGCCAACGTCATATTTAAGAAGAATGTGTGTTATTTTATACATAATTCCATTCAGTAAGATTGAATTAATGGAACAGGAAT
>NW_028008208.1:0-922 GCF_054177405.1 Leptonychotes weddellii | reverse complement strand
GGCTTTCCAAAGGCACCCCGCATACCTGTCTGCAGCCTAGATTGGAGATAGCATGAGGTCAGACCTCAGTGTCCACTGGAAAGAGCTGTCTCCAAGGTCCCTTAGGGCAACCTATACAATCAACAGGCTGCATACACTACCAAGGAGGCTACTGTTTGCAGCCATGGCACACTGGGCCCCCATGGACAAAGAGCACAGTCGGCTTAATTGGCTGCAGAGAACAGAAAATTCAAAAACAGACTAGCCAGTCCCTACAAGGTATCATTGGGCTCATCTGAAAGCCCTCCAAACTGTGACTGCTTCAGCTACCTGCTTGCTGGCAGATGACGGTCATCAGGATTAAAGCTACTCCCTCAGAAGCACCTCCTTTCACCGGTCATCAAGAGGCTAAATCTTAGTCACGATACCTTTTATGTTTGTTTCTACAAGTCAGTTCTGTGCAGTGGTATGAGGGGAAAATGGTCCATTAAAATCCATCTGGTAGCCTTTAACCTAACTTTAATATAGGTGGCTGAATTCTTTATATGAGGCCCATTTCTTTGCCCTGATGAAAAAAATCAAGCCAAACAAGGGCCTCAAGGTATGGGAAAACACCTGAAAAGGCAGAGACCCAGGACCCAGCTCACCTGTCAGCTCCAGCACAGGACAACATCTTGTTGATACGGATGACATGGAAGGGATGGAGCCGCACTCGGATGTGAAAACCATCTTTGCCACAGCTTTTCACCATGTACTTGTTGGCACAAATACGGGCAGCCTCCAGGGCTAGGTTGGCAACGGGGGAGGCAGCAGTGAGAGACAAGATAGCACAGAAGCATTTACTGTAACCCTCCCTGGCTCTCACAGTACATTTGTATCCGCTATACTGACCAAGGCTCCCCACTGGATACGATTAACTGATAACACCAGGGCGGTGAGAAGG
>NW_028008207.1:0-922 GCF_054177405.1 Leptonychotes weddellii | reverse complement strand
GCTGGGAAAGTCAAGGAAATAAATTCTCCCCTACAGCCTTCAAAAGGAACCAGCCCAGCCGACCCACTTTAGACTTCTGACCTTCCTGGACTGTAATACAATGCATTTGTGTTGTTGTAAGCCATGAAGTTCATGGTAATGTTACAGCAGCAGTAGGAAAACCCATACCCCCTGTTTTAACACTTGATGGATAGTGACCTGCTCTTAGGCAAGTCATTGAATGAGACTGAGCCTCAGCTGGTGTATCTATAAAAGGTATAATCATCCCTGCCTTATAGGGTTGTGCAGTGAGAACTGAATGAGGCCATGCAATATAAAGCACCTAGCCAGTGCCTGTTGGCATTTGTACCATCTCTGCCTCTGACACTGTGATTGTAGGCCGCATCCCTGGCTTTGGACTTTCAGCCTCCAGAACTGTGAGAAATATCTGTTGGATAAACTACCCAGTCTGTTGTATTTTACTATCGTAGCTGGAGCGAAGACAGACGAGAAGTCACATTTGGCAGATGAGGATGTGGAAATACAGAGGTATTGAGGATGCGGCCTACAATCACAGTGTCAGAGGCAGAGATGGTACAAATGCCAACAGGCACTGGCTAGGTGCTTTATATTGCATGGCCTCATTCAGTTCTCACTGCACAACCCTATAAGGCAGGGATGATTATACCTTTTATAGATACACCAGCTGAGGCTCAGTCTCATTCAATGACTTGCCTAAGAGCAGGTCACTATCCATCAAGTGTTAAAACAGGGGGTATGGGTTTTCCTACTGCTGCTGTAACATTACCATGAACTTCATGGCTTACAACAACACAAATGCATTGTATTACAGTCCAGGAAGGTCAGAAGTCTAAAGTGGGTCGGCTGGGCTGGTTCCTTTTGAAGGCTGTAGGGGAGAATTTATTTCCTTGACTTTCCCAGC
>NW_028008206.1:0-922 GCF_054177405.1 Leptonychotes weddellii | reverse complement strand
TCAGAGCTGAGCCTACTTTCCCTAGCATGTCACTGCTCAATATCCAAACAAGATATGGATTGTGTTAGCAGGGAAGAAAAAGGGATAATGTGGAGGCCACAGATGGTTTCTTCTGCAGTTACTTATGTGTTTATGAAAATTAAGATTTTAAAAGCAGGTTAACAACAAACCCCAAAGAAATGTGGGTCATACCGTCATCTCACCGGGGCATCCTAAAATGAGAGTAAATGGCATTTAGCGGGGAGGTGGGTCATTTGGGTATGGACATGCTTGAGGGCTCCTGGAAGATCTGTTGGTTTGGGGTCTAGTTGCTTCTCTGGGCTACAGTGTGTCTAGTTTTTGAATATACCCTATTGCATCCCATTTGTATATTTAAACTAAAATAAAAGTATTTCTTTGAAAGCAATTTTAGTATTATCTGCATAATCTTCCATTTGCCTTCACTTAGAAAAAGCTGTTTTGCTACAATAACTTGGGACTCTGTGACAGGTATACGCATATAGCTGTATCTGTATCTACAGTCACCACCTTTTCTATACCAGCATCCTCCTCAACAAATCTTCCTAATTTTATTGTCTTTTTCCAAAATGGAGGCTGTAGGTGGAAGTCAGGAAGAGTTGAATTTCCAGATGACTGAGGCATGGTAGAAAGAAATGCAATTCTTTAAATAATTTTAGTAAATGGCTAAATGCCATTTACTCTCATTTTAGGATGCCCCGGTGAGATGACGGTATGACCCACATTTCTTTGGGGTTTGTTGTTAACCTGCTTTTAAAATCTTAATTTTCATAAACACATAAGTAACTGCAGAAGAAACCATCTGTGGCCTCCACATTATCCCTTTTTCTTCCCTGCTAACACAATCCATATCTTGTTTGGATATTGAGCAGTGACATGCTAGGGAAAGTAGGCTCAGCTCTGA
>NW_028008205.1:0-922 GCF_054177405.1 Leptonychotes weddellii | reverse complement strand
TGCACACATGTATACACCCATGTGTATGCACACCGATGTACGTGCATGCACGTGCACACACACAGGCATGCATGGGGACATGCCTGTGTGCACACACACGTGCACACATGTACAATGCACATATAGCTGTGCGCACACTTACATGTGCACACACGTACACATGCACACATGTACACATGCACATATACCTGTGCACACACGTACACGTGCACACATGTACACATGCATATATACCTGTGCACACACTTACACGTGCACACATGTATACACGTACACACACAGACAGGTGCATACATTTATACACCCATGTGTATGCACACCGATGTACATGCAAGCACGTGCACACACACAGGCATGCATGGGAACATGCATGTTTGCACACACTTACACGTGCACATGTAAACGTGCACATATACCTGTGCACATACTTACACGTGCACACATGTACACGTGCACATATACCTGTGCACACACTTACACGTGCACACATGTACAGATGCACATATACCTGTGCACACACGTACACATGCACACTTAAACACATGCACATGCATACCCCCAGGCATGTGCACACTGGTGTCCATGTATGAGTGTGCACACACACAGGCATGACAGGCATGCACACACGTGTGCACAGAGAACCTTTGCAAAAGAAAATGCCGGGTCAGTGTCCAATGAGTGCAGGTGCTCGTTCAAGAGAGAGGGAAGCAGAGCCCTGATTGCATCTGTGGGCTGAGCCATTTCTGGAATTGGCAGTGGATCCCAGAGAATAAGGCAAGTTGCCTGGGAGTCCTCAACTGATGGAGATGATTTTGAAATGGCTGCTTCTGAGGCACCCAGAGGAGAAGGAGGCGCAGGGAGATGGAGGGAGGGGGGCAGGGCTGAGGCACGAAATAAGAGCGGCAATATGCCCCTTCCTCCC
>NW_028008204.1:0-922 GCF_054177405.1 Leptonychotes weddellii | reverse complement strand
CTCCTGCCGGCTGTCCCTCCCTGGTGCCCGCTCGCATCCCTCCCAGGCGGGGGTCCCAATCCCAGCCCGGTACCTGCGCCGCGGGCCTCGCCGCGCTGGCTGGCCCTGGAATAGGGCGCGCCGGTGGGGGCGGCCGGAGCAGGGCGGCGCCCGGGGCTGCCCCCTGGGCCCCGAGCCCCCAGCCTCCGCACACCCGGGCGGGCCAGGGGACCGGGGGCGGCAGGGGTCGGCGGCAGCAGCAGCAGCAGCGGCCACAGCAGCAGGAGCAGTCCCGAGAGGTGGCGCGGCATGGCGGGCTCCGCACTCCTGCAGGTGTCGTCGTCGAAGGCTCGCTCGCTCCAGCAGCCAAGCGCCTGAGCCCGGCGCCGAGGAGGCCAATTTAAAGGTCCCGCCGCCCCGCGCCCCGCCCACTCCTCGGCCCCGCCCCGCGGCCCCGCCCACCGCCGGAGCGCTGGAGGAGCCGCCGGGCTCGGAGCCCGGGGCCCGCGGGAGCCTGTCCGCGCATTCCGGCGGCAGAAACGGAATGTCTGGGGCGAGCCGGCAGCGGCGCGGTGCCCGGAGCCCGGCCCGCGGAGGCCCCCGCCGGGCCTCGTCTGGGTGGGCTCGGCCGGGCGCCTCCTGGCCGCGCTCCGTCTCTCCCGAGACTTGTGCCCTGGCCTGCGAACCCCCCCGGCTGCAGCCCGCCGGCCCTGCGCTCTCCTCCTGACCCGGCAGGCCTGACCCCCGGCCCCAGGCGAGGGGACCCCGGGCTCTGCCTTCCCGCTCCCGCCAGCAGTGCCTGCGGCGAGGTTTCATCTCGCTGCTCGCACTGCATTCCTTTCGCCAGCCAAGTAACCAAGTTTTGCTGTGGGCTCTCAGTAAAAGAAAAAAAAAAAAGCCTCACAGATTCTGGCAGCATGAATAGAAATGCTTTCATCCCAGC
>NW_028008203.1:0-922 GCF_054177405.1 Leptonychotes weddellii | reverse complement strand
CCGTGTGTTAAACATTTTTTTGTCTGTGGCTCCATTGTCAATTTGATATCCAGCTAGCTTCACTCGTTAGAGTTTTCAATTTTAGGCATTTTTTTCCTGTTAATTATGTGATATAATTACATGGTTCGAAGCTCAAGGAGGATTAGAGGCTTAAGGACTGAAGTCTCCCTTCCCCAGGAGGCTTGCTCTTCCCCATGTGGCCCTATAGGGGACGATCTAACCACGACTTTCCGGTTTCTTTTGATATATATATATATATATATCTCCTTACTTCTCATGTATAGTACACAAGACGCAGCATTTCCTTTATTCTGTTCTGACCCTTGCTTTTTTTCACCCGATGTGATAGTTTGGAGATCTTACTGTGCCATGCACAGAGACCTTCCTCCTTCTTCCTGTCACTTTACTCCAGGCCTCCACTCGGGGAGGTTTCGGCTGCTTCCAGCTTGTGCTACGGCAAACAAGGCTGCAGTTAATGATGTTGTGCACAGTGATTTGGTGCAGGTTTGCCTCTGTGATTGGCCGCCAGAAGTGGGGTTGCCCGGGGAGGGTAAGTTTTGTTTCTATTACTCTTTAGAATAAAGCAGTGTTTTTAATCTGAAAGCAATCTTTGCTCATCTCGCCTATGTTCGATGAGATAATCTCTCAAACCTGTTTGAGACTATGGGTTAGGCCTTTAGTTTCTCCTCCTGTATGAAAAAGTAAAAGTATATGATACTATTCATTCTTAAGCTTCAGAATGATTCCCTGTTCTCCACCACCGAGCCTTTGCTGTGTCTGGTCACCAGTTTTCACTGTCTTCTTATTCTTCAAGCGTTATGGAAGCTGGACTGGATCGCCCGACGGAAGAACCAAGCGGCATCCGGAGATCTTGGAGGACAGGCGGTTTATTTAACGTCGCGAGCTCAGAGGAGTGTGGTCT
>NW_028008202.1:0-923 GCF_054177405.1 Leptonychotes weddellii | reverse complement strand
GCATTATGCAGTCATAGTTATGTAGGCATTTTATATCTTCTCCCCACTTTACTCTTTACCTGAACCCTGGTGCATCCCTTCCTGGCTGCGCAGGCCTGACGGATACACAGGTCCAAACCTGCTTGTGTATCACCCTCTCACAGAGACTACGGATCTCAGGGCATCCGGGTCACACCAAGGACACTAGAAGCCCTCCAGGCTGCCAGCCAAGTGTTCCTACCTGGGAGACTTCCTTATTACAAAGACTAAAATCCTGATAGACCAAAAGGAGGTAATGCATTATAAGCATTATTCCACAGGGCGACTTAGTTTTTTTCAGTTATAATTTAAACGGCCACATAATCTTTTTAAAACAATAAAATAGTACTAAATGATTTCACACACACAGAAACAGCAATTTTAGCAAAAAAAAAAATAGAGATTTTTTTTTTTCTCCTATCCCTTCTCACAGAGACTTATACTTTCTACTCTTCTGTTTCCTTTAGCACTTACCTGTATATTTCTAAATTTGGTTTTTATAGTTGTTCTTGATTATCAATTTTAGATGAGGATTTAACTTTCCCTTCACCGGTCCCCAAATCTCCCACCCCCCCACCTCCTCCCATGATCCTCCTAAGAGACATATAATAATTTTTGTTAAATCAGTATTTATTATTGTCCACATTATTAAACTAGATACAAATTGTCTTCTGCTGCACTAAGTAGCATATTACCCTCTTCAAATGTTCTAACAAATCTGTAAAATGCCTAGCAATAATTTTTCCACATCTTAAACACATTACATAATCGTTGTTCAGTTCTGTCTCCCCGTCTCCCAGAGGTCCTCTCTTCAAAGTCTTGAGTCCTCTCGCTCCAGTCTGGATGGTTGGCCCTACACGCCTGATGTAAAATCACCCTCTTGGGACGTCCTTCACTTCTGTGTG
>NW_028008201.1:0-923 GCF_054177405.1 Leptonychotes weddellii | reverse complement strand
CCTGGTGGGATGGCTGAAGATTGGAGTGGGTGTGGGCCAGGGTGATCCTGGGACTCTGCAAGGAATATGCCCTGGCAGGATAGCTGAGGCTGAAGTGGGTGCAAGCTGGGTGACTTGGGGCACACTGCACAGGAGTTGGTCTGGCAAATGACTGGAGCAGATGCAGGCACACAGGCCAGGGATTTTCAGGTCACTATGTTGGGGGGACACCTTGATGTGGTAGGTGGACCTGAGGCAGTTGCAGGCCAGGCTTTCCCAGTTGCTTTGTGTAGGAGGAGCCATGGAAAATTGAGGTGGTGTGGTCCTGGGGTATTCTGGGGTCATTGGCACCTGTGTCACCTTTCCCAGATGGCTGGAGTTGTAGTGAGTCCTGACCAATAATGTCCCATGTACAGTGCACTGAGTCCACCTTGGTTGGACAGCATGGTCTGGTGTGCACTAGGGTCTTGGGGCTTATGTAGGGGGTAAGCTGGGTGGGGCACCCAGACTCTGCTCCCATTCATGCTATCAAGTTGGAGGGGGGAATGAAATTGTGATGTTCACCTGTCCCTCTGACCCAGAGAAAGTTTCAGTAGCTCCCTCATTGTTTTTGTGGAGTTCTGAGGCTGCATCCTTTTTATTCTAATTGCTCTTTTAAGCTGCATTTTTTTTTTCCTATGCTCCATGGCATCTGGAGCTGGTGTGTCGTAGAGCTCAGGGCTTGCTGGGGCTGCAGGCTAGCTAGGATGCCCACACCCTGCTCCTGTTTACACTGACAAGGTGGAGGGCAACATGAATTGTGGTACTCACCAGTCCCTCCCACAAGGAGAGTTGCAGCAACTCCCCCACCATTGAGTAGAGTTCTAAGCTTGGTTCCTGCATATTTTAGTTGCCTTCTAAACCGTGACTTCTTTCCTTGCCCCAAAGCAGTTAAATCTGCTTTT
>NW_028008200.1:0-923 GCF_054177405.1 Leptonychotes weddellii | reverse complement strand
AGAAAAAAGCAATGGTAGACAGGAGTATTATATGAAAAGATCACAATAATTCAAAATATATCAAATTCCACTATCAGTATAAGCATGCTGAGCTAGCTAAAGGATTCCCAAACTCTCAGTTTGGATATTTTAAAAATCTATGTATAGCCTACTTATAAGAGTCACAGAAAAAAATGAAGATAGCAAAAAACTGAATATAATAGGATGTAAAAAAAAAAAACAGACCAGGAAAAGAATATGGGACAAATCTGATGTCCCAGCAAAAAAGCATTTCTTCGGGATAATGAGAATATAACTACAAAATGGTAAGAAAAATTCGTGTTTCTGAACTTGTATGCTCCTGATATAAAACTGAAAAATATATGAGGCAAAAATTGCTGGAGTTACAAAAAAAAATAACAGATCAACTATTTGGTGAGAGATTTTTAACTCACCGCTCTCATTGGTGGATAGATCAAAGGGATGGTAAGTAAGACACAATCAACAAGTTAAGTGAATGCAGAGAACAAGAACCCCACAGGAGACAAAGTGAAGAGTCAGAGTACGGGATGGGAGAAGGCACTCTCAGCACATACACATGTCACAAGGTTAGTCTCCAATATATAGGTAGCTTCTGCAAATAGCAAAGGAAAGGTCAAAAAGCCCTGTAAATAAATGGGCAACAAATAAGGACAGACAGTGCGCAGAGGACAAGGCCCAAGTGGCAAATGAATCTGTGGATAGATATCAGCCTCACTCATTGTTATGGGCTGAGCTGTGTCCACTCAAAATGAACGTGTTACGATCTTAACCCCCATTATCTCAGGAGGTGACTGTATTTGGAGATAGGGCCTTTGAAGAAGTAATTAAGGTTAAATTAGATCATTAGGTTGGGGTGGTATCCTGATAAGATGAGGAGATCTGGAAACAGACATGCACAAAGG
>NW_028008199.1:0-11965 GCF_054177405.1 Leptonychotes weddellii | reverse complement strand
TTTTTTAAAGATTTTATTTATTTATTTGACAGAGAAAGACACAGCGAGAGAGGGAACACAAGCAGGGGGGAGTGGGAGAGGGAGAAGCAGGCTCCCCGCCGAGCAGGGAGCCCGATGCGGGACTCGATCCAGGGACTCCAGGATCATGACCTGAGCCGAAGGCAGTCGCTTAACCAACTGAGCCACCCAGGCGCCCTGGCAAGAATTTTTTAATTGAACAATACCAACTGTGTGCAAGGATGAGAAGCCATGGGGACTCTCAAGCTGGGCATCACATGGTAAAGTGAGGTATGCACATACCCCAGGGACCAACTATTCCATGCTTAACAAGTGTAGCAGGAGACAAATACAAAAATGTTCACAGAGGCTTTATTCAGGATAGCTCAAACTGGAAACACCCGAATGACCATCACCATGGTGAATAAACAGATTGTGTATAATAAATTATAACAACATAAATGAATCTCAAAAACATAATACTGAACACAGTTCAGATACAGGCAAAATTAAATGATACATTGATTAGGGATACAATGTGGTAAACTGTAAGGAAAACCAAGACAATAATAAACATGAAGTTTGGGATAGTGGTTTCCTTTGGGTGAGCAGAGAAAGGACTGGTAAGGCAACTGATAGTGTTCAATGTTCTTTGTCTTGGCCTGGGTGCCAGAAACATGGTTGTTCATTTGATCACTGTTCTTGAAGTATTACACATATATTTTCATACAGTCTTTTCATAAATGTGATATTTTAAATTTTATAATTTTTAAATTAATAAAAATAAGAGGTACTATTAGCATTATGTTAAGATAGTATTACCAGACTTACTTAGCATATTTTCAACTTGCCTTGAAACAAATATTCTTCTTTTCATTGTGTCCAAAGATAACCGTGTAGCTTTTTGAAGACTGTCTAGTAATTGATGAGAGAAAAAAGCATAGACCTCTTTACATTCCTGTAACAAGAAATTATATTGAGAGTTGGGTTCAAGATGGTGGCATAGCAAGATCCCCCACCCACCAGTGTATCAGAGCACTCACAGTTGATGTCCTACAGCCAGACTGAGTGCCTGGCCTACCCCACACTGTGCCACAGCCACAGCCCTGCCACAAACAAAGAGCACACAGAGCCCACCTAAGGGACACCCTTTGGGTGCCTGGCTCTGATGATATGGGAAGATTGAACTTCTGGGCATAAGGCCACTCCTTGAAGCCTGTGAGATGTAGCTGACTTACCTAATACATAGAAAAAAACACAAGAGAATTAGGCAAAATGAGGAGACAGAGGAATATATTTCAAACAAAAGAAAAAACCTCAGGAAAACAACTAAATGAAACAGAGATAAGCAATCTACCTGATAAAGAGTACAAGTAATAGTCATAAAGATGCTCACTGAACTTGAGAGAAGGATGAACACAGTGGGGAGAACTTCAACAAAGAGAGAAAATATAAGAAAGTACCAAAGAGGGGTGCCTGGGTGGCTCAGTCACTTAAGTGTCTGCCTTTGGCTTAGGTCATGATCCCAGGGTCTGGGGATCGAGCCCTGCATCAGGCTCCTTGCTCAGGGGGGAGCCAGCTTCTCCCTCTCCCTTTTCCTTCCTCTCTCTCTGCTTGTGCTCTCTCTGTCAAATAAATAAATAAAATCAGAAAGAAAGAAAGAAAGAAAGAAAGAAAGAAAGAAAGAAAGAAAGAAAGAAAGAAAGAAAGAAAGAAAGAAAGAAGAAAGAAAGAAAGAAAGAAAAAGAAAAAACGGAAGAGAAGTTATAACTGAACTGAAAAATACACTAGAGGGGTTCAACAGCAGACTGGGTGAAGTAGAATAACAGATCAGTGAGCTGGAAGACAAAGCAGTGGAACTCACCCAGACAAAGCAGCAAAGTGAAAACAGAATTAAAAAATGAAATCTTAAGGGGCGCCTGGGTGGCTCAGTTGGTTAAGCGACTGCCTTTAGCTCAGGTCATGATCCTGGAGTCCCAGGATCGAGTCCCACATCGGGCTCCCTACTCAGCAGGGAGTCTGCTTCTCCCTCTGACTCTCCCCCCTCTCATGCTCTCTATCATTCTCTCTCTCTCAATAAATAAATAAAAATCTTTAAAAATAATAATAAAAAAATGAAATATTAAGGGACCTTTGGGACAACATCAAGTGGAAAAGGTACCTATAGGGAACTCAGAAGGAGAAGAGAGAAAAAGAGCCAGAAAAATGATTTAAAGAAATAAAGGCTAAAAGCTTCCCTAGTCTGAAAGAGGAATCAGGCATCCATGTGCCCAAAGCACAGAGTTCTAACCAAGATGAATGCAAAGAGATCCACACCAAGACACATTGTAATTAAAATGAGAAAAGTTAAGGATAACTTAAGAGATAATCCTAAAAGCAGGAAGAGAAAAAACAACATTTTACATACAAGGGGAAACCTGATAAGGCAATCAACAGATTTTTCAGCAGAAACCTTAATAGGGAGAAGGAAGTAGTATGGCATATTCAAAGTGCTGAAAGAAAAAAAAAAAAAAACTTCCAAACAAGAATTCTCTATGTGACAAGATTATCATTTAGAATTTAAGGAGAGAGGGGCACCTGGGTGGCTCAGATGGTTAAGCGTCTACCTTTGGCTCAGGTCATGATCTCCAGGTCCTGGAATCGAGCCCCACATCAGGCTCCTGGTTCAGCAAGGAGTCTGCTTTGCCCTCTCCCTCTGTCTCTCACCCTGCTTGTACTACCTCTCTCTCAAATGATGAATAAAATATAAAAAAAAATTTAAAAAAAAAATAGAATTTAAGGAGAGATTCATAGCTTTCCAGATAAGCAAAAGCTAAAGAAGTTCATCACCACTACACTAGCCCTAAAGAATTGTTAAAGGGATTTCTTTATGATAAAAAAAAAAAAATTGGCACTAATTAATAACAACAAAACATATGAAAATAAAAATCTCACTGGAAAAGGTAAATATATAACAAAGGTAGTAGACAAATGACTTATAAAGCAAGCATGAAGGTTAAAAGATAAAAGTAGTAAAATTAGCTAAAATTATAATAATCAGTTAAAGGAAGTATAAAATAAAAAGATGTCGAGTGTGTCACCAAAATTATAAATACTAGGGGTGGAGAAGAAAAAAACTAAAGTTTTGAAATGTGTTTAAATTGAGTTGCTGTCAATTTTAAAAAGACTGCTATTTAAATGGGATATTTTATGTGAACCTCAGAATAACCACAAAGCAAAAACTTATAGTTAATACACAGAAGAAAATGAGAAAGGAATCTAAAAGTAACAGTAAACCAAGTCATCAGACTACAAGAGAAGAGAAGAAACAGAGAGAAACTACAAAAATAGCCAGAAAACAATGAACAAAATGGCAATAAGTATATACTTATCAACAATTACTTGAAATGAAATGGACTAAATTCTCCAAACAAAAGACACAGAGTGACTGAATGCATAAAGAAATAAGACACACACACAGACTGAAAGTGAAAGGCTGGAAAAAGATATTTCATGCAATGGAAATGAAAATAAAGCTGTAATATCTACTCAGATCAGACAAAACACACTTGAAAACAAAGACTGTAAAAAAAGACAAAGAATGACATCACATAATGATAAAAGGAGTCAATCCAGCAAGAAGATTTATGAATTTATGAATGTAGATGCAACGAACAGGAGCATCAAAATATATAAAGCAAATATTAACAGATCTAAAGAGAAAAGTTGAAAGCATCCCTAAATGACACACTAGCAGCCACATACCCCAATGTTAGGGACCATTCAAGACCTCTCCACACAAAACTTCAGGGCTCGAGGAACTTAGTGCACACCATCTGGGGTCATCTACAATCCAAGGGGTCAAAATTTGGCTAAATTCCATGAGGTCATTTCATAATAATTACCTTCTTAAATTCATCTTCTTTATCATTAACATTAGCCTCAGGAATGATATTAGCCTCATAATCAGTGCTTTCACCCTCTTCTGTTTCACTTCCAAAAACAACATGTTTCCTCTGTTCTATAGATAAAAGACAAAAAATACATATAACATTTAATGTTGAGCATTTGGTTTATTCCATGTGGCCAAATCTTCTTAGGAAACCCCTTCTTTAAAAGTTCTTAATCTAAAAATTTAAGACTTGTTTCAGTAGGGATCATCTTTGAATTCAATTTAAATCACCCATCTCAATAGAATCATAATTCTACTAAGAAATACACTCTTTAAAAATACTCCTTCTTCCGGGGCGCCTGGGTGGCTCAGTCGTTGAGCGTCTGCCTTCGGCTCAGGTCATGATCCCAGGGTCCTGGGATCGAGCCCCGCATCGGGCTCCCTGCTCCGCGGGAAGCCTGCTTCTCCCTCTCCCACTCCCCCTGCTTGTGTTCCCTCTCTCGCTGTGTCTCTCTCTGTCAAATAGATAAATAAAAATCTTAAAAAAAAAAAAAAATACTCCTTCTTCCTATATAGAATTAATAAACATTTTAAGTAGGCTTTACATATTATCTTTCTAAAATATGTGTTTACCTTTTGAGTATTCTAACTTAATGAGCTGATATTTGGGGGTTTTGACACTTCTGAAGAAAGCTAATTAAACTATGTAGAAAAACTCTAAGAGAAAAAAGGCAGGCTGTGGATACTTAATTTTTTATTTAAATTCAATTAATTAACATATAGTGTATTATTAGTTTCAGAGGCAGAGTTCAGTGATTCATCAGTCTTATATAATACCCAGTGCTCATTACATCACATGCCCTCCTTAATGCTCATCACCCAGTTACCCCATCTGCAACCCTCAGTTTGTTTCCTATGATTAAGAGTCTCTTGGGCACCTGGGTGGCTCAGTCGTTAGGAGTCTGCCTTCAGCTTGGGTCATGATTCCAGGGTCCTGGGATCGAGCCCCCATCGGGCTTCCTGCTCGGCGGGAGGCCTGCTTCTCCCTCTCCCACTCTCTTTGCTTGTGTTCCCTCTCTAGCTGTCTCTCTCTCTGTCAAATAAATAAATAATATCTAAAAAAAAAAAAAAGTCTCTTGTGGTTTGTCTCCCTCTCTGATTTTGTCTTGTTTTATTTTTCCCTCCCTTCCCCTATGATACTCTCTTTTGTTTCTTAAATTCCACATATGAGTGAGATCACATGGTAATTGTCTTTCTCTGATTGACTTATTTCGCTTAGCATAATACCCTCTAGTTCCAAGGCTGTGGATAGTTATTTAAGCTCATAGTTTCTTAGCCTTAGCTCTACTGATATTCTTGGTTATTGAAGGCTGTCCTTCTGTAGACTGTTCAACAGCATCCCTGAGTTCTACCCACTAGATGCCAGCAGCATCCCCCATGCTGCATGACGACCAAAAATGTCTCCAGACATTTTAGCATGCTGCGCTAAAAGAAAAAAGAGAGAGAGAGAGAAAGATCAACACAGCAGGCCTGACACTTGCTTGCAACATTGGTCCTTCGTTGGCATCTGATTCCCACCATTCTCTAGCTGATAAAAAAGTTCCCTGTGCCTAAGTAGTTTGCGCAAATGATGTAGTGTATGCTGAACACACGCTTTCCTTCAGAGAGTCTGGAATTTGGGTACCTGCTAAGCAGAAGGCACCCACTTGAGAACATATCTATCACTCTTGTGATTATAATACTATAACTCAAGCATTATAACTAGCAAAATTACCTGGTAATGGTTTTGCTGTTTTCCCACTGTACTTAACTTCATAAATATTTTCAAATATTGATATAAGTTCTTTGACAGCTTCTTCCACATGCTTACTTTTGTGGTTTAGAACATCAGCCCATTCTTTTGTGTACGTCTATTAAATAAGGCAATGACTATTAATTTACAGGTGCTTAAAAATGCTGTAAAAATTATTAAGATAACTTTAATTTCTAAAAGTATAATTAACACCACTTGAAAATGACTAGAGAGTTGCCAATAGCATAATGTTTTAGATCCAAAACTGTCAAAGCTAAAGGCATAGCTGCTAAGGCCCAAGCAAAGAAAAGGAGGAGAGAAAAAGAAAAACTCATAGTCTTTGACTTTTATCTGATTTGATCACCCACAGACATCTACATTCACATTTATATGGTGACTGGCAGCTGGCTGGCTCAGTCAGTAGAACATATGACTCTTAACCTTGGGATCATGAGTTCAAGTTCCATGTTGGGTATATAGTTTACTTAAAAAAAAAAAAGAAAGAAAGAAATTTAAAAAAAAAAGAAGGCTGACGAACAAGAGAGATAAGGATGTCAAAAGTTGGAAATGAGAAGTAGTTTCAAAAAAGGACAATCCAAAGAGTTGCTTTGAGATTCAAACGAAATAAGGTTTTAAAGTGAGCATGGTGCTCACTTATGCCAGGCATCAATTTAAGAGCTTTACATGTAATAACTCATTTAACTAAATGACGAGCACTTGGGATAGGTAATATTATTGTCCCCATTTCACAAATGAGAAAACTGAGGCTCAGAAAGAATCAGCAACTTGTCCAAGGTCACATAGCAGCTGGGGAACATAGGAGTTTGAAACCAGTGCTGTCTGATTTTAAAACCTGTGCTCTTTCTGAACTTTTCTAATAGGCTTTGGGAAGAAATTAAGAACTAATTAAATTCAGAAAAGAAAACTGACCTATAAAGTTGAACAGGTCTTTTGACATATCTATAATGTCCATACATTTTAGGGAAGAGAAAAATAAATGGAAGCAGCCAACGTGGGCCTTCAAACCCACTTCTGCAAAGGGACTTGAGCCTGTCTATGCAAACCTCTGTCCAGATAAGACTCAGAAAGTCCCATATTTCTCATGTACTGCCCTCACGTGTTCCTTTCTTGGCTACTGGATTGACAGAGCTACTTCTAAGTCTCTCGCTCTCATTTATCCCACTTCGTGTGTATCTGAACCCATCCTCATCTTTTCTTAGTCTCAGAAGAAATGGTGTTCCTCCTCCAACCTGAAGATATTCTCTGATCCCCTCTCCACTCTACCAACTCTTCCCACCTGGTTCCATCACTCATTCATTCCATCCTTTCTGGTTTATTCAACACAGTGGTTAACACTGGAATGACAGTGGTGAGAGCCACTTCAGATGAGCATGGAAAATAAACAACTCTAAAGAGGCAGAAAACAGATTAGTGGTTGCCCAGGGCTGGAAGAGTTGAGACGAAAAATGTTCTAAAATTATGATGATGGTTGCCCAACTCTGTGAATAAACTAAAACCACTGGATCATACACTTTAAATGGGTATATTGTATGTTGTGTGAATCATATCTCCATAAAGTTATTAAAAATAATAATTCATGTCAGAAAAAATTTGAGCCAGGAATTGGGGAAAACAAATGGAGATGGGAAATGAAGGATGGGAAAATGAAGGCAGCATGCATGGGAAGTTTGGTTGTGAATGAGAAGTGAGGGAGGTGTAGGAAAGTTTTTGTTTGTTGGCAAGGAAAAGATAATAGAACGTATTAGATTGCTAGTAGGAGGGGTCTGGTGGAGGGGAAAAATGAAGATTGAGAAGAGAGGGAAGAAGACTGGGGGAGGAAAGTTGTCAAGAAGGCAAGAAGGCGTGAGATTTGGGGCCCATTTGGAGGACCGAGATTTTGAAAAGAGGTCAGACCTTTCTTCATGGACCATTCTTAGAACTCAGTGAAGAACAGACTGAACTGAAGGGCAGGCCAGGGACAGACTGGAAAACCGTCAAATTGATTTTTTTTTAATGAGATATAATTCACAATATAATATCACAAAAGTTACCCTTGTAGAGTACACAATTCATTGGTTTTTAGTATATTCACAGAGTAGTGCAACCATCGCTGCTATTTCCAGAACATTATCATCTCCCCCAAAAAGAATCCCCATACCCATTAGCAGTCCCTCTTCATTCACCCACCCTCACAGACCTGGCAGCCACTAATCTACTTTCTGTCTCTATGGAGCCAAGTTGATTTTGTTGAAATAACTTTTAATACCCTTTAGTGTATTTACCACTTTTCCTATCATAGCTTGGATCACATTTCCCTGTTTTCTATTCCATTTGTATACCTATCAGGATACAGATATGTCAGTCAGGGTTCAGTCAGGAAAACAGATGCCACACCAGCTATTTTACCTGACAGAATGAGAGAATGTAATATAGAGAAGTGATTAAACAACTGTCAAAGGACCCAAAAAGGTAAAAGGGGACACAAAAGTCACATGGAGAGTTACTGCAGGAAGGAGCTCCCGAATCTGGGGTGTGGGAGAGCAAAGGCAAGAGGCTGGAGTTTTTAGAACCTGGAGCTGGGAAGTGAGGGAGCTGCTCAGCTGGTACTATTGCCTCAGAGAAGGACCTCGTGGTGTTGGTACATCTGAGAAGCACAAGAAGCTGGTTCTGGAAAGGCTGGAAAACGCTAGGACCAAGGATTAACTGCCACTGCCAGTCAAGAGAGGTTGTCTGACTGTATTGGGAACAGGAAGAAAAACAGGAAAGAGCAAGTCTCTTCTCTCTCCTCCACCCTCCTTCTAGCACAACTATTGGCAAAGCCTAAAAGGGAGCCAGCTGGCCAAAGATAAATATACTTTGCAGAGTCCCAACCTCAGCATCATAGAGCAAAAGATCCAATGTGAAGCCGGTGGATGATAGCTTTTTTTTTTTTTTTAAAGATTTTATTTATTTATTTGAGAGAGAGAATGAGAGAGAGAGAGAGAGAGAGCATGAGAGGGGGAGGGTCAGAGGGAGAAGCAGACTCCCTGCCGAGCAGGGAGCCCGATGCGGGACTCGATCCCGGGACTCCAGGATCATGACCTGAGCCGAAGGCAGTCGCTTAACCAACTGAGCCACCCAGGCGCCCGGATGATAGCTTTTTAATAATAAACATAATTTCTCCTAAAACCAGTTAGATGCTCCAAGTCAAGGACCCATTCCCTGACTGCAAATATCCCTGGTTCCCAAATATGGTTTGAAACCACTGGTTGACCCACACTAACCTCCCACCAAAATTAGCAATATGTATGGTGTGTTTCCAAAATGTATTTCTGTCCAGAGTATTACCAGATTTGCCCTGTCATTATAAATCTTACTCTGCCTTCCTTATAATGGCCCATCTTATTAACAAGTGGGTAATAAGCAGCCCAAATATTACTAGACCTTGGATCCCTCTGATGCAAGTAATTGGGGCATATTCATTGGCAAAGCACTCTTCAAAATTCCACCTCCTGTATCTTATCACTTATCTAATAGTAATAGCATCTTCTGTTGTGATATCAATGCAATCACTACATTCAAACTTGGTCACACTTAATCTATTCCAATTTCCCTGATTTGTGTGAGCTGTTTCTCTTTCTATGCATATAAAATTTCTTTGTGTGTTCAAAATAAATTCTATCTGGTAGTGTGAATTTTTCCCCCACTAAGCAATTGATAGTGTCACAACAGTTATAGGTACATACCAATAGAAAATGATTATCATTGTAAATGGGACAAAAAGAAGGATACCGATATAGGTATTCCCTGCTCCTTTGTATTCTGTCTGTTTATAAGTAAGACCTGGTATGAAGTGCAATAGATTCCAGAATAAGTGAGAAGAAAATGACAGGCAGGAAATTACCCCTAGCCCCCCAGGGCAGGAAGCAGGAGACTTCTTCTTTGGAAAATTTCAGTTGCTCAGAAAAGACCATTTCAGCATCTGAAGGGCCATCCCTCCTAGAATAATATGGAATCCAGAAAATAGAGCAAACAGGGAAAGTCCCAGGTTAATAATTTTGCAGCTGACCTAGAGACTAATCAACCCAGGTTAAAAACAGGTATTCAGAGGGCTCTGAGAGGAAGTCACTTGGGGGGAAAAAATGGAACTCTGATATAATAGTGTATCTGAAAGAAGGTGTGAAAACAAAGGCAATTAGAAGCCCCAAGAAAAACAAAAAAGTTGTATAAGAAAAAATACATTACATGTACCATACATGGTTCTGCATTGGCTAGTGTATATATAGGCATAATTAAGTGTTGCTATTTACCATTACTGTTTAACTAAAAATTATTTTATAACTATATTGAGAAGACAAGGGAGGAGTGATAGAGGATAGGGTCAAAGAGCTGAATGCTCACTTATTAAAGCAGGAAGAAAATAATGTACAAATTTGTCAATTCAAGAAATAGTACTCTAAGTATACTACTTGGAGATGCAGAAATAATACTATAAGGAATAGCTAAAAGTTTAAAATGAGTGCCTTTCCTAGGACCCGGATTGTGATTTCCATATACTATTTTCCACTGGTAACATGGAAAAGGATGAGGGCTGACTGGAGAAATGGATGATCCCAGATCTGGAACAGGAAATGTACAAGATAAGCCTACAATACCCTATAGTTCCAGAAAGCAAGGAAGCTTTCAAAGACTAGTAGAGTCATATAAAAAATATAGAAGCCAACCTGAAGGATTCCACTGAACAAAGATGAAAACATTTTAATACCAAAAAGACATTTTCGAAAAAGACATACAAATGGCCAAGAGACGCATGAAAAGATGTTCAATGTCACTGATCAGGGAAGTACAAGTCAAAACTATAAGCTATCACCTCACACCTGTCAGAATGGCTAAAATCAAAAACACAAACAAGTGTTGGCGAGGATGTGGAGGAAAAGGGACGCTTTTGTACTATTGGTGGGGATGCAAATTGGCAAAGCTGCGGTGGAAAACAGTATGGAGGTTCCTCAAAAAGTTAAAAATAGAACTATTCTATGATCCAGTAATCACACTACTGGGTATTTACACAAAAAATACAAAAACACTAATTCAAAGGGATACATGCACCCCTATGTTTATTGCAGCATTATTTATAATAGCCAAATTATGGAAGCAACCCAAGTGTCCATCAATAGATGAATGGATAAAGAAGATGTGATATATAAACAATGGAATAGTACCCCACCATAAAAAAGAATGAGATCTTTAACAACATGGATAGAAACAAAACAATCAAATGAACAAATAGACCAAAAAAAAAAAAAAAAAAAAAAACAGAAACAGACTGATAAATACAGAATATAAACTGATGGTTGCCAGAGGGGATGGGGGTGAAGAGGTGGATAAAATAGGTGATGAGAATTAAGAGGTACAAACTTCTAGTTATAAATCCATCACAGAGATGTAAAATACAAGATAGGGTATTCAATAGTCAACAATATTGTAATAATGTATGGTGACAGGTGGAGACTATGTTTATTGTGGTGAGCACTGAGTAATGCATAGAATTGTCAATCACCATGTTGTACATCTAAAACTAATTTAACATTGTATGTCAAGTATACTTCAATAATTAAAAAAGAGAGATATGCATATTTTCTTTCTGAGAAACAGTGCGTTGTGCCAGCACCATTTAATTAATCCATCGTTTTTCCCACTGAACTAAAATATTACCTTTGATGTGTATTAATCTTTCATTGTGATCTTTTTCTCCTAGATTCTTTATTTTGTTCCTCTAAATTATATTTTTTTCTGTTAATGCCATATTGATTTGATTACAATGGCTTTAAGTATTTTCACTTTTTATTACCTATTCTTTATTATTCATCATTTTAAAATAGTATAATTTAATCCAATTTATGAAAAGAAAGGTATAGGAATTCTAATTGGAAATGCATTAAATTTATACAGTAATTTTCAAAAAAAAAAAAAGACAGACTTTTCACAGTAGGTTAAAAACAAAATCCAGCTAAATGTTCTTTAGAAGAGAAAACCTAAAATAGGAGAACCCAGAATGGTAAAGATATATCTGGAACATAATAACCAAAAAAGTTTGGTGGAGCTATAATAATGTCAAATAAAATAGTCTTCAAAGGTTAAAAGCTTAACAATGATAGAAGGAACAAATGGCCAGGAAGACACAATCATTTTAAACTTGCATGCTCCAAGAACAGGATGCAAAAATGGGTCATTTAGTGTTATCTCTGTTACAGCCAATGTCCCAATGCTGAGAACAAATAACTTTAAGATCCTACACATTATGAAGAAGGCAGTCCTTTTTTTTTTTT
>NW_028008198.1:0-923 GCF_054177405.1 Leptonychotes weddellii | reverse complement strand
GCACGGCCCACGCACCCCGGAGCACCCCAGGCTCCGACCGGAGCGCAAGCGTCTGCGCCCACCTGGGCAGCCCTCGCTCGCCCCCACCCACAGCAGAGCGAGAAGTGCTCCCTAATCTCTGGGGAGGCCAGAGAACCCAGCTCCGGTCGCTGAAGCTAGACCTTGTGCCAGGGTTTGTCTGCGGGGCCCCTGCTCACGGCGCCTGGAAGCCCCCGGGGCCAAGCGCGGAGGCAACAATGGAGGGACTCCTGGCCTGCAGGGAGCCCCCGGCAGCCCTGCTGTCCCCACATCCTCCCACGCCTCCCCAGCCTCCTGAGGACAGACAGACAGACGGTGTGCTCCTTTGTCAATGATGGTTGGCTCAACTGCTCATCCTGGTGCCCCTGATAAAATTTCTGAGCCAAACATCTCATCCTCCAATGGAGGAGTAACCTAAATAAACGTGGGACCAGGGGTCTTGCCTATCAGAGCTGGAAGACAAGAGTCCCTCGGCCTGTCTCTCCCTTCACAGGTGGGCAGATCACCTGCACTTGACCGTGACCAGCAGCCTGACACCTGCCAAGGTTCCACGGCACAGCACTCCAGGGCGACTCAGGACAGAATCGGGCTCCTGTAACACCCCCCCGCACTCCTACTGGGGTCCCCCAGCTCTGCAGGAAGTCTCTGTTGTAGTGTGTGGAAGGGGAACCAGCCACTGGGGGGCTCCTTCTCAGAACAGGTGCTCACAGGCAAGTCCCAGGTGCTCACCTGGGAGTTGGGGCGTGACCCTTCCCCAGGGCTGGGTGACAAGACAACAGTCTTGCTCCTGCCACAGAACGGCGTCCTGGAGGTTTTCTGAATGTATCTCTCACTCAGGGCTCTGCTGTTTTCCCAGGCTGTGCCTGAGGCCGGGCCCCTACCCCCTTTCTAGTCAATTCTGTTCA
>NW_028008197.1:0-923 GCF_054177405.1 Leptonychotes weddellii | reverse complement strand
TAAGCTATAGGATAGCAGACAAGCACTGCGTTCTCCTAGGAGGAAGTCTGGCACATAGTAGGTCCTCAGTAAGTGTGGACATAGGTACCATGAGTGGAGACAGGGGACATGAGCAGACTGGAGGGACCAGGAACCCCAGAGCCTCAGCTTGAGCCTGGCCATCTGTGGGCACGAAGACGCTCCCCAGTTGGCTCCTCTCCGTATTTAAGTCCAAGCCTGGAGTCTAGAACCTGCATTCAACCAAGGCCCTCCAGAGCCACCAGCCCGCTTATCCTGGAACTGCTGCCCACGTTGTCCCTGTACCCCCTAAGCTCACCTCAGGGAACCCTCAAGACCCATTTCTGCTTCCAGGGAAGCGGGCTTGAAGGCGGGTCCAGACTGGTACCTTCGCAGAAACCCCTAGAGTGCCTTTGGAAATTGTCCAAACTCTTGCATTTCACAAATTCAGACCCAGGAGGGGACGGGGAAGGGGCTTTCCCAAGGCCACGCAGGGAATAGAGAATTCAGCGGTGGAGACCCGTGATCTGTCCTGGATCGGGCCCCCTGCCCTGCACGTGTGCCACGCTGGACCTTAGCGTCCTCGCCCAAACCTTCCACAGCCTCTCAATCTTCGCCGCCAGGGCGCTCGGAGCACAGGGAGAACCCGCTGCTCTGCCCCGGCCTGGGTCGCCGGCAGTCCATCTGCAAGGGCCTTGGGGCTGACGCCCACCCTCCGCGGCCCCCCGTTTGGACGGAGAATCTGCTCGAAGGCGATCTGCTTTAAGAATCCAGTGAAGCGCACACCCAGCTCTCGCTCTTTCTGGAACACGCAGCAGGGCCGGCGCCCAGCAGCTCGGAGCGTTGGTGCTCAAGCACGCCCAGCGCGGTGGCCGGGTAAAGACAGGTACTTGGCCGGTGGTGGTGCCTCAGTCTCTCCCTCGCGC
>NW_028008196.1:0-923 GCF_054177405.1 Leptonychotes weddellii | reverse complement strand
TAGGAAACAAAGTCAAGCGCTGGACTGGGACCTGATCTCAGGGCATTAATCATCCTGCATGAGGACTTCTTTTTGTCAGGATGAACAACTTCAGCTGCTGACATTATTTCTGTGGTTAAAGTTGGTACGTAAGTCCAGCTTAGTTCTCTTCCCTCTTTTCCCCCTTTTTTCTGGGCTTGTTTGCAAAAATCACATTTGTTGAAATTGGCAGTGCCTGAGGGAGTAGATAAATCCAACCAAAATAGGGCCCATGCTGATGACAAATAGCTTTCTGAGCTGTCAAACAACTTTGAAAGACATAGATGGAAAATGCAGGAAGAAGGGGGAGGTACCGTTGAAATCCCCTAAGTAAGCTCCAAGGCCCAAAGGTATCCAGCACCCAGTTTCCGATTTCCCTTGAGTGTGAAGTGAAAGGCCAACAAGACTTTGTTAGCTAGACAAGGGGGACATTATCACCAGGAAAGAAGAGGAATCAGAGTTTAAAAGGAAATGAGGTTTAAAAAAAAAAAGTGACATGCATAACAATGTGCAAAGTATGAGTTTATCTATGTAAGTAAAAATGAATGCTGGAACATGTATTAATTTTTTTTTCTAGAAAGATACCCAAGAAACTGTTAATAAGGAGACTGAGTTGGGGATATGAGCTGAATTGGAGTGAACTGAGGAGGGAGAAGCTTGTTTTTTATGTTATACCTTTCTGGAATGGTTAAATTTTATCATATGCCTGTAGTACATACATTTAGAAAAAAAATACATACACGTGTATATATGTATGTGTGTGTGTGTGTGTATGGAAGGGTATATGCTGACATAAACTAGCTCCAGGTTTCAGCCATAACCATCCCTCTGTGCTCTGTGCTCTAGATCTGGAATAACCCATTCATCAGCTGGGATCCAGAAGAATGTGGTGCCATCAGTAAACT
>NW_028008195.1:0-923 GCF_054177405.1 Leptonychotes weddellii | reverse complement strand
AAAAAAAAAAAAAAAAAGAAGTTCCAGAATTTCTACACAGGAGGGCATCAGGCCTGAGTACCGCATGAGGTGGTTGATGCTGAGTTTACAGAGTCT
This sequence comes from Leptonychotes weddellii, assembly GCF_054177405.1. Classification (NCBI taxonomy): domain Eukaryota; kingdom Metazoa; phylum Chordata; class Mammalia; order Carnivora; family Phocidae; genus Leptonychotes; species Leptonychotes weddellii. The sequence continues at coordinate 827 of NW_028008195.1, read as the reverse complement.
TCCCATATGATTGAGACAATGACAGATGTCCACTTCAAAGCCTGGGGGACAGGGCTTCCTCTGGGAAGGACTGCTCGATGCATTTCCTATGAAGCATCCGATCCACCTTCCACTGGTATCAGATTGTCTTTGAACCTCAGCTCCAATAGCAGGTCTTTCCCTGTACCTGACGTTGCTTCTTGCTCCCTTATCCATTTCCCCAGAAGTCCCAAAATCAGGCCTTGCCTGACCCCCCAACTCTGCTAGATTCTGTCTCCCTGCCCGAATCCTACACAGAAGGGTTTTGAGATTGACACCCAGTTTCCTGCCTCGACTTTGCTGATCGCGGCTGTCTTAGAAGCTGTGTCCATCCCCCCATCCATCCATGGAGGCATTTAATGAGCACTTACAATGTGCCAAGTACTGAGAACACAGGTGCGACCTCCTAGTACCATATACTCATCGACGGAGACTCATCAGCCTGCCTTCCTAGTCCCTTCTTGCCAACCGGCAAAATCCATCCCGCCTACGTGTTCTCCCGACCTGCCTCTGTGTGGCTTCAGGTTCCTTGTGATTCCGAGTGTGACACTGAGGTGGGCACAGCTTTTCTTTCTTTGTGCACAAATTATCACCGTCTATTGCACCACATGCCCTGCTGGGGACACTCTTTCCCCAGTATCTGCCACACCATCCTCTCCGTGAGGCCTTCCCTGATGGCACATTTCAAATGTCAAACACCTCTCCCCCCCACCCCCACCCCGCGCCCTGACCCGTTCCCCACTGTACCGCTCTCCATGGCAACTGTCACCGTGGCATATTCTACAGATCATACCAACTAGTTGTTCTGC
>NW_028008194.1:0-923 GCF_054177405.1 Leptonychotes weddellii | reverse complement strand
ATCCATTGGATGTATATTATGCCTTTTATTTATCAAGTTACAGTTGTTGGAATTGTTTTCAGTTTGAGACTATTATGAGAATTGCTCTATACATTCAGGTACAAACTGGAAATGTTCATTTCTCTTTGTTAAGTTCCCCTGAGCAGAATGGTTGGCTCGTAGGGCAAGTATATGTTTAACGTTTTACAAAGTTTTCAAAGTGCGTGTACAAGTTTACATTTCTGCCATCAGTGTATGAGAGTTTCAGTTTCTCCACATTCTCATCAACATTTGGAATTATTAGTCTTTTTGATTATAGTCATTCTAGTTGGTGTATAGTAGAATTTCATCATCATCTTAATTTCCCCAGTGACAAATAATGTTGATCATCTTTTCATGTGCTGTAATAGACATTAATATGTCTTCTGTAGTGTAATGTCTATTTAAGTCTTTTCTCATTCTCTAAGTGAGTTGTTTGCCTTCCAAACAAATTATTAAGTTTTTACAGTTATTTGTATATTCTACATAGTAGTCCTTTATCAGATATATGATTTGCAAATATTTTCTCCCCAAATATAGCTTACTTTTTCCTTTTGCTTTATAAAGTCTTTTGATGTGCAAAATTTAGTACAAGTTCAATTATCAGTTCTTTTATGGTTCACTGGTTTAGTGACATGTCTAAGAATTCTTTGCCTAAGCCACAGTCATGAGAAATGTCTCCTATGTTTTCTGCAAGATAGTGTGTGTATATGTATGTGTGTATAGATGTAGATGTAGATGATGACTTTGTTTTTTAGAGCAGTTTTAAATTCCCAGCAGCACTGAGTGGGAAGTGTGCAGAGACTGCTTGTGTATACCCTACTCCCCTACACATACAACCTTCCTCACTGTCAACATCCTGCACCAGAGTGGTGTGTTTGTTACAATTACCATATCCACATGTT
>NW_028008193.1:0-923 GCF_054177405.1 Leptonychotes weddellii | reverse complement strand
GCAGGAGAGAGGGGCACATCCGGTAGCTTGCGTGTGCATCTCACGTGCTAAGTGTGCATGTGTGTGCGCACCAGCCTTTGTGGGGGAGGGGCGGCCACGGACGGCCCGGCGTGGAGGGTGACAGCCGCGTCCCTGCCGCTCTCAGCCAGCCCTGTGCCGACAGGGAGTTTCTCCCTCACCGCCGTTAACAGACCCGGGGCAGGGTCCTCACGTCCACCGCCCTCGGGCCAGGTGGGCGCAGAGACCCCGGAGCCAAGCGTGGGTTCGGATCACCGTACTGCGCGCAGTCTGGTTCCTTCCATCAGACGCCCGGCAGCGTGACGCGGCCTTTCATTTCCGGGCGTGGAAGATGGGGCCACGTTTAATTTCCTGCCCGTCCCGGCAGGGCCTCGCGTGCCACCATGGGGCCGTGTCCAGTGGAGGCCGCAGGCCCGACCCGGCGCTCGCTCCCTAGGCGTGTTTCCGACGACGTCCTTGAAGGTGTCCGAGACGGGTGCTCTGGGGTGGCGGCCTGCCTCCCCGTGGCCAGCAGGGCGCCTCCGAGGCCGGGGGGGCTGGGCGGCTCGTCCCCCAGCCTCACAGACTCAGCTCATTCCTGTGCCTCTCTTGCAGGTCAGCTGGCTGCCGGCACGTGTGAGATTGTGACCCTGGACCGGGACAGCAGCCAGCCTCGGAGGACGATTGCCCGGCAGACGGCTCGCTGCGCCTGCAGGAAGGGGCAGATCGCAGGCACCACGAGAGCCCGGCCCGCCTGCGTGGACGGTAAGAGCCCATGGCCAGGGACCCCGTCAAAGGCAGGGGCGGCGAGGTGCCGCCCGACACAGCCCACCCCACCCCTCCCCCAGCCCGGGACGTCTGCAGAGGCCTCCTGTTCTCCGGGTCAGGCCTGGGGCTGGACAGTCCCCATGGGGTGACTGCTCCCC
>NW_028008192.1:0-923 GCF_054177405.1 Leptonychotes weddellii | reverse complement strand
AGCCCGCAATGCAGGGGTGTGGGTGGAGGGACAAAGTTCACTGACGCCCTCTTGTGCAAGAGGGGCCCTGGCAGCCTGCAGCGGGGGGCCTTACCTCACATCCTTTGGCCAGCGCGAAGCCGCCCCCCAGCAACAACACGATGCCCCACGGCACTTTCTCCTGGGTCACCTTCCAGGTCAGCAGCGCAGGGGGATAAAAAGGAGTTTTCCTTTCTGAGAAGAAACCATAAAAACACACATACACAACCCAGAGCCCAATCAGGAAGCAAAAGAGATCTAATCAAGGGGAAATGAAGCCCATAAGCACAACGGGCAGCTCTCCTATCCATAAATCAGCTAAAACTCACAGTAATCACGACCCCTATTGCTGGTAAAGATGTGGTAGAAATGTCACACACTCCTGCCAGCATAGAAATTGGCACAATCTTTTTGAAAAGCAATTTGGCAACACATTTTAAGAGCCATTAAGACGTATATAACTCTGACAATAACATTGCTCCTGGAAATTTATCCTAAAGAAACACCCTCAAAGAAAAAGCTATATACGTGAAAACATACAATAATATATGTTATAATATACATGACATAATAACGAAAAATTAAAAACAGCCAGAATGTTCCATAAGAGGAGAACAGAACAGCCCCTCAACGCGATACGATGCTGTTATTGGAAAAAATAAAGTCGGAGGCTGTGTCTTTAACAGGACGTGTGCACAGCGTAAAGACACGAAAACCCACATGCCGGAGAACCAGAATGCAAGCTCTGTGTGTGTGTGTGTGTGTGTGTGTGTGTGGATTGCAGCCATGTATACACATGCATCCTAGCAAAGTCAGGGAGAGAGAAGTCAAAAATACACAGACGGCACTGCGGGAAACCGGGAACGTTCTTCTGCTCCTGTTGTAATATTGATAAGATTTCCAGC
>NW_028008191.1:0-923 GCF_054177405.1 Leptonychotes weddellii | reverse complement strand
GCACGGCCCACGCACCCCGGAGCACCCCAGGCTCCGACCGGAGCGCAAGCGTCTGCGCCCACCTGGGCAGCCCTCGCTCGCCCCCACCCACAGCAGAGCGAGAAGTGCTCCCTAATCTCTGGGGAGGCCAGAGAACCCAGCTCCGGTCGCTGAAGCTAGACCTTGTGCCAGGGCTTGCCTGCGGGGCCCCTGCTCACGGCGCCTGGAAGCCCCCGGGGCCAAGCGCGGAGGCAACAATGGAGGGACTCCTGGCCTGCAGGGAGCCCCCGGCAGCCCTGCTGTCCCCACATCCTCCCACGCCTCCCCAGCCTCCTGAGGACAGACAGACAGACGGTGTGCTCCTTTGTCAATGATGGTTGGCTCAACTGCTCATCCTGGTGCCCCTGATAAAATTTCTGAGCCAAACATCTCATCCTCCAATGGAGGAGTAACCTAAATAAACGTGGGACCAGGGGTCTTGCCTATCAGAGCTGGAGGACAAGAGTCCCTCGGCCTGTCTCTCCCTTCACAGGTGGGCAGATCACCTGCACTTGACCGTGACCAGCAGCCTGACACCTGCCAAGGTTCCACGGCACAGCACTCCAGGGCGACTCAGGACAGAATCGGGCTCCTGTAACACCCCCCCGCACTCCTACTGGGGTCCCCCAGCTCTGCAGGAAGTCTCTGTTGTAGTGTGTGGAAGGGGAACCAGCCACTGGGGGGCTCCTTCTCAGAACAGGTGCTCACAGGCAAGTCCCAGGTGCTCACCTGGGAGTTGGGGCGTGCCCCTTCCCCAGGGCTGGGTGACAAGACAACAGTCTTGCTCCTGCCACAGAACGGCGTCCTGGAGGTTTTCTGAATGTATCTCTCACTCAGGGCTCTGCTGTTTTCCCAGGCTGTGCCTGAGGCCGGGCCCCTACCCCCTTTCTAGTCAATTCTGTTCA
>NW_028008190.1:0-923 GCF_054177405.1 Leptonychotes weddellii | reverse complement strand
TCTCTCTCTGTCAAAAATAAATACAACTTTTTAAAATAAATAAATAATAAAATAAAAAAATTATTTTCTAAATCACATATCTTGAAAGTTTGTTTGAAACAACCCACACGGATGCCTGGGTAGCTCAGTCGGTTAAGCATCTGCCTTCGGCTCAGGTCATGATCCCAGGGTCCTGGGATGGAGTCCCATATCCTGGTCCCTGCTCAGCAGGGAGTCTGCTTCTCCCTCTACCCCTCCCCCCTGCTCGTGATCTCTCTCTCTCTCTAATAAATAAATAAAATCTTTAAAAAAAAAAAAAAGAAACAACCCACAGTCATCATCAAATGCCCGGGCACCCCAAGTGCGGTCTATCCATCCAATGGAATATGATTCAGTCATAAAAAGGAATGAAGTCCTGATGTGCGCTACAACGCGGGTGAATCCAAACCCATGATGCTAACTGCAGGAAGGCAGACACAAAGGCCACGTGTTCTATAATGCCTTTTATGTAAAATGTCCAAAACAGGCCAATCAACAGAAACAGAAGGTGGATGGGTGGTTGCTGGAGGGATGCCAGGGGCTGGAGCAGGGGGAATGGGTGTGACTGCCGGTGGATACAAGGTATCTTTATGCAAATGTTCTAGAAATGGACAGTGGTGATGGTTGTGATGAGGGAGCATAAGGCAAGCTGGGGAGAAAGCACAAGCTGACACCCCGAAAACCCTCCCCCGCCTCCCTCCCAGATGGGATATATGTGACCTTCCTCAGCCACTCCTGGCTGCCCTAAAGCTAAGGGAAGGAAAAACAAATGGTTAACTTAGATCACAGCCCTGCAGGACCTGAGTCTCCCTCCGTTTACAAAAGTCTTTGTGATTTACAAGAAAAAAGCGCTCTTATCAATAACCTGACTTCCAGAAGGAAATGTAGATAAAATTAAGTGTTCT
>NW_028008189.1:0-923 GCF_054177405.1 Leptonychotes weddellii | reverse complement strand
TGGCTATGTGATGAATATTTTCCATGGCAATATTCAAAATTTCACCTGTCTTTAGTAAGTTTCCTTCCATAGAAAATACACAGGATTCTAGTGAATTCAACCCACATTATGAGACTTATTTTGCACTGTTTTTAGGAGGAAGAGAGAAATCTGGGAAAATAAACAAATGTTTGACATTTAGTAAAAAAAAAGAAAATAAGCAAATGACTTTTTGGATTCACGTAGAAAATAACCAGTACCATTTTCTAAACAATCTCCAAATATTCAGTGGCCCAGGGGAAAATGATAATTGCGAAGATAGAGATTTGGGGTAGAGAGGCACAAAGAGGACTGAAGGACAAAAAGCAAGAAAGGGGGCCCAGATTTTAAAATAAATATTTACCCAATTAAAAAATGGGCAAAGGATTATAATAGACATTTCTCCAGAGAAGATATACATGTGGTCAAGATACATAACATCATTAATTAGGGAAATGCAAATCATAACCACAGTGACATACTATTTCCTACTCACAGAAAAACAAAAAACAAGTGTTGGCAAGAATGTGGAGAAATGGGAATGCTCAGACATTGCTGGGAATGTAAAGTGGTGCAGCCACTTTAGAAAACCATTTGGTAGTTCTTCAAAAAGTTAAATGGGAAGATTCCACGTGAACCAGAAATTCTATCCCTAGTATATACCCAAGAGAACTGAAATTATACATCCAAACAAAAACTTGTGCACGAGTATTTATATCAGTATTATTCACAATCATCAAAAAGTGGAAACAACTCAAATATTCATAAAGTGATGAATGAATAAATAAAATGTGTACACAATGGCATATTATTCAACCATTAAAAGAGTGAAGTACTGATATATGCTACAACATGGATGGACCTTGAAAATTTTACGTGAAGTGAAAGAAGCCAGACCCATAAGG
>NW_028008188.1:0-11965 GCF_054177405.1 Leptonychotes weddellii | reverse complement strand
GGTGTTGAGTTTGAGAAGTTCTTTATAGATCTTGGATACCAGCCCTTTATGTTAATTAATTGAATTTAAATTAAAAAATAGAAAATGATAAATGATTTCAATAAAAATATTTAGATAAAATAAGGTAAATATTAAGGTACAACTTACCTACACATAACCATTTAGTTAAAGACAAGGCATTGGCATTTGGTAAAATCATGAAAAGGTAAAATATGTGTTTGTCACCCATTTTACATTCTTCTGCACAATAAAAACAGTCTGGCTTGTAACATATTTCACCATATCTCTTCACTTACCTTTTTTTTTTTTAATAATGTCATCATTATTTTCTTTTACCAGTCACCCAAATTTTCTTTTAAGTCAGTATGGCATTGAGTCATTCACTTTTTGGAGTAATGAAAGCTACATTTGTCATTTTATTCAGGTATGTTTATATTTCAAAAAGCAAAATTTTGTCTGAAATGGGGTGAATAAAGTTCTAAAATTTTATTTTTCTAATTTTATTGAGGAATAATTGACAAATATAACTGTGTACACTGATAGATCCCAATTTAGGATGATTCAACTTAACAGTTTTCAACATTACGATAGTGCAAAAGGGATACACATTCAGTAGAAATTGTACTTAGAATTTTGAATTTGGATCTTCTCCCAGGCTGGTGACCTGCCCCCTACGATCCTCTCTTGTGATGCTGAGCAGAGACAGCTCTGTCAGCCCTGTGATCCTGAAGGTCAAGGACTGATTCACTGACAACCAATCTGCACCCCCACAGCATCCTGTTTGTCACCATCAGTACAGTATGCAATGTGCTACAGGAGATACTTAGTACTTTCTCATAAAACAGACTTGTGTGAGAACGTTTTGCCCAACTGAGGGCTCCTGTAAGCATCCTGAACTGTGATGTTTGGAAGGTTAGATGCATTCAATGCATTTTTGATTTACAATATTTTCAACTTCTGATGGGTGTATCAGGTATACCCCTGCCATAGGTCAGGGAGACCTGCGTGTAAAGTGCACAACGTGATGACTTCATATACACTATGGAGTGATTACCACCCATCCCCTCACCTGGTTAGCAGAGCTACCTCTGTGTGTGTGTGGTGAGGGCCCTAAGTTCTGCTCCCAGCACTCTCAACTAGGCAGTGTTGCATTGCCACTGTTATCACATGCTGACATTAGCTCAGTAGAACTGATCTTTCACCACTCAAAATTCGTGCCCTTTGACCTGCATTACTCCATTTCCCCCTCCTCGCAGCCACAGAAACCACCCTTTTGTTCTCTGTGTCTATGAAATCAGCCTTTTTGTTTGTTTGTTTTGTTGTTTAGATTCCACATATAAGTGATACCATACAGTGTTTGTCTTTCTCCGTATGACTTATTTCATTTAGCATAAAGCCCTCCTGATTCATACACGTTGTCACAAGTGGCAGGATCACCACCTCCTCGTGGTTGCGTAATATTCCTGTGTGTGTGTGTATGTGTATCAACCACACCTACTTTATCCTTTCATCTACTCATGGACATTTAGGTTGCTTCCATATCTTAGCTGAGGTGAAGAATGCTGCTTTGAACATGAGAGTGTGTCGCTGATATCAGGTCTTTAGATATATATCCAAGGGTTGGATGGATTGCTGGATCATATGGGAGTTCCATTTTAATATTTGGAGTAACTATCATACTGGTTTCCATAATGGCTGTACCATTTTACATTCTTTTTTCTTTTTCTTTTTAAAGTAGGATCCATGCCCAGTGTGGAGCCCAATGTGGGGCTTGAACTCATGACCCTGAGATCAAGACCTGAGCTGAGATCAAGTTGAGACACTGAAATGACTGAGCCATTTCAGTCCAGCCCAGGCACCCCCCCCATTTTACATTCCTACCAAGAGTGTGTAAGTGTCCCCTAAATTAAGAAATTTTACCATCTAGAGCCAGATGTTTCAAATTTCACTAATAAATTCCACTCAGGAAACTTGAAAATCATGGTATGTAGATTCCCATATTCTGCATATTCCTAAAAGTGTTTAACATAAAATATTAATTTATGCCAGATTGATGTTTTTAGCTTTAGTGATTAGAAGTCTTATTTTAGCTATTTCAACAAATTCTCAGATCAAATGCAAGTATAAAAATATTATTTCCATCACCTCGAGAAAATAACATAATTTACATACTTTAACTTTTTTTGGCCAAATCTTTAAGATTTATTTTTAATAGCAATAATGTCCATGAACCATGACATGAACAGATCAACACATTCCAAAACACAAATATAAATGCAATCCTGTCATCAGGAATAATGCCATTGCAACCAAGAAAGCAGAAACAGTTTTCCACCTTCATTGCTTTATTTATGGTTTCAAAGATGGTTTACACAAACCTATTTGCAGTGCCTGAATGCCAAGAAAACAAGAGACAAATTCCATTCAATTTTAAGGGTTTGAATGATCCTCTTTGTCTTGACCCTCTGGCCTCCAGGCTGGCTGGGGCATCAGTGCTCAGTCCCTGTGTCTGCCATGTTGCCCCCCTGCCTAGGCAATGTCCACCACAGAGCTGGTCCCCCACTTTGAGACTGCAGAGGGGAAACGTTGCCCCCCTCCTCCAGGCCTGTGGTGGGAGAGGCAGCCCTGCTGATCCCTGAATTTTCTTTAGGGTCACTCTTCACTTTTCCTGGAGGAAAAAACATGTTCACAGCCCAATAGCCCCATTTCCCATCCTGTAGAATCCCTGGAATCTGACGACCTTGGTGTCAGCAAGGAGACACCAACCCATGTTGTAGAAAGTAGGTGAGTGACTTTCCTGGCCTTGCACAGTACATGATGAGTAGAGCTGAAGTATATTCTGACTGCCCCTCCATCTGTCATCCTGTCTCTGATGACAGAGGTAGCCATTATGATAACAGAGACACCTGTTATGGGTACGTGTGTGTGTGTACGTACCCGTGTGTGTGTTCAGAAGGTGACTTACAATCAGTTGTCTTCCAGTGAAACAGAAGCACAAGCCCCTGAGGCTCTTCTATCTCCAGAGACCTGCCTCTTCCTCTGATATAGATGGTAAGCCGCCTGGGAAGGAGCTCCAGAGATGTGTGCTGAGTGAACAAGCCAACCTCCATCCACCTGTAGGACAGGCTGAGCTGACAGACTGCCCACACGTGGTTTCTCCAGAGCCTGTCCCAGATCTGTGATAGGGATTGAACTTTTCATCACAACCACCAACAGCTGCTACAGCTGGATGGTCATTCTTCTAGAAGGTGGGGATTTTTTTCTCATGTATGGAAAAAATAAAGGAAATTTATTTTATAAGTGGAGGGAATCCAGAGCTGGTTCCCTTTAGCAGTGAACAGAATCAGGTGTGCATGTGGCCCAACATTTACTATATTTTTAGCCATGGAAAAATGCCTACCTCCTTCTCTTTGCAGATGTAAATCTCCTCATCAGCATCTTGGTTAAGAGAAACGTGAAAGCAGAGTTTGTTTCAGTGGGAGTCTCCTTGGAAAATAATGGTTATTCTTGGAACAGAAATGCCCCAGGAAAGCATCGTGACGTGAGACCACTCACCCACTGTCTTTGTCATAGACACACAGCAGCCCCAACTTTCCCTCCTTACTGTACAGGCAAGGAAGCCCAGCAGCTAAAGCCATGGTCATTTTGGGGGCATCAGGGTATTCAGGGTTTGATTTTAGCACCAAAGTACTTGGCCAGGGAAACAAATGCTAAACACTGAGACTACCAGTATCAGCTTCCTCTTTTTGTTACAATTCTGGAAGAAGGGTTGATAATGGTTTCCTCTCAACAAAAGTTCAAAATGCAACTGATTGTTGCCCCAGGTGCCGAGGAAAATAAACAACTTATTCCTTTTAAACTGAATCATGTAATGATTGCGTGAGATCAGGTATAAGGGCTGAGGGCGCTAGGAAATATGTTTTTATTTTCTAGTCAATGTATTTAAGAGAAAATCAGAAATTTTCATTGGAGATTTTTATTTGTTTTTTATTTGTAAAAAAATACCTGGACCCCACAGGTAATCCATCTACCACAGTCATTTGGAAACCCCAGAACTGACCATTCAGAGGGACAAATGTTTATAATTATATTTCCTAATCTGTGCAAACTAATAGTTTAAAGGACACTGATGAATTTTACACAATTATTTTATGAAATGTCAGTGGATTACATTCGATGGCCGAATTCATGTTTTTTTCTTTTAAGATTTTATTTATTTATTTGAGAGACAGAGAGAGAGCACATGAGAGGGGGGAGGGTCAGAGGGAGAAGCAGACTCCCTGCTGAGCAGGGAGCCCGATGCGGGACTCGATCCTGGGACTCCAGGATCATGACCTGAGCCGAAGACAGTCGCTTAACCAACTGAGCCACCCAGGCGCCCCTCCTTTTTTTCTTTTTTTTAAAGATTTTATTTATATATTTGACAGAGAGAGACACAGCGAGAGAGGGAACACAAGCAGGGGGAGCAGGAGAGAGAGAAGCAGGCTTCCCGCGGAGCAGGGAGCCTGACGCTGGGCTCAATCCCAGGATCCTGGGATCATGACCTGAGCCGAAGGCAGACACTTAACAACTGAGCCACCCAGGTGCCCCAGGAGATCACAGAAGTTCTCCTTAATGCCGCTATCAAGTCAGTCATTATTGGCTTCGTAGGAAAAGAATGAATATTAATCATAAGCATGTCTTGCTGTTCCTGTATGAAAATTCTAACTAATCTTTGTGTCTCCAATTCTGTACACCTTCTCTCTCAGATCCTTGCTCACTAGATGTATCTTTCAATTTACCTATTACATGTATTGTCTATCATGTATCTGTATATATAAGACAATCATCTTTTCAATTTCTTTGCTTTTTCACAGCATGGCTTTAATTCTGGAGCCTGCTTAGACATAATCCAAATCCATTATCCAAATCATTTAAAATCTTATAATTTCAAGTAGGCAATAAATGAAAAAAACTAATAAAAATGATATCCTTATGTCCACGCTAAGATGAAAAATTTTATTATTTTCCATATATTTTCTACATTTTAGCAGTTATACCTAGAGGTATGATTATCAGTTTCTTTGTACTTTTCCAAAAACATTTAAAAATATTTTAAAGAAAAAAATATATAAATATTGGTGTTTGTAAATTTACAGAAATAATATTAAACTCTATGCATCACCTACACTGGTTTCTTTAAGAGCTATTCATAGAAGTATTGAGATTAATTATATGCATGTATCTCATTGTATTTAGTTAAGAATATTTATATTGTTTCAAATTTTTTATTTGCAACAATGCTGCAATAAACATTCTTGTGGTTATATGCTAGTTTTTATGAACTTTCATACTAGTGATCCTGTGTGGTTGGTAACTACCCATGGAATCCTTCTGTGAAAAGGTGTGCCCATTAAAAACTACAAAAATTAAATGAGAATGCAAAAATTTTTCTGCATTTAAATCTATAAACACCCTTTAAGTACTGTTGCAAGCCATGCATTATGTATTTTTGTGAAAGTTTAGTTATAAATGCTTTGTAAATTTAATTTCTATTGATTCTGTAACTTGAAATTATTTAGGAATGTGGTCTGTAGAATCCAAACTCATGGGATGTTTGACTGTGATTTTGTGAATGATATCTCTTTTTTGGGGGCTCTTATATTGTTATTGATTTCTTATTTTACTCTATGTGATCGGTGAATATAATCTTAGAAAAATCGTTTAAAATCATTGGTTTGTCATTTTCACCTGGTAGGTCTGAAAGATTTGGCCCTGTCTATCCTAGGGGTTGTTTTTTTTCATTTAACAGCATAGACTGGAAATCAGTCAGAATCACTTAATGGAGAAAACAAATTTATTGGTAAAAGCACTAACTTACTTCAGCCTATCACAGATCAAAGATGTATCTTGGAATGTCTAAGATAGCCACTAGAAGAATAATACACTAATGTATTGTTAACAAGCATGTAGGTGAGGAAAGTATCATAAAACTATTTAATTAATTATAAAAATATAATTGCAATAGAAGAAGAGGCAAGCAATAAATCAGACAAATAGAAATCACATAGAAAAATAGTAGCTATCAACTCCAGCAATTACATAAATTATATTAAAGTATGTGTATAAATTTTATTATAAATTATATAAACATAAATGGCTTAAACTGTCCAAATAAACACAAACATTTTCATAGTACATTTTTTTGGAGACTAAGATAAAAACTACATTTGGGGATGAGTGTAAAGAATACAAAAAGACATACCCTAGACGGTGGCCGAAAGAAAGCCCGCACAGTCATGCTAATACCAGATGAAGGAGAGTTTAAGGGGAGAACTATTACCAGGAATAAAGAGGAAGTCTCATCCTGATAGCATATTTAATCAACTTGGAAGTTATAATACTCCTGGACTTACATACACCCTGTAACATCCTGTAACATAGCTTCAAAATATGAAGCAAAATCGGACAAATAGCAAAGGCACTAGAGAAATCCACAGCTGGAGTTGGATGAATCACTGGTAGAAAAGACACACACGAGTGAGGGAGTATGCAGGAAGTATGAACAACACAGCAAAATTCACCTCATAAATACAGAGAGAAGACTACAGCTAACAAGCACACATAATCATTTTTCAAGCATACACAGAACATCCACAACAGGCTGACCACATAGTGAATAACAAAGCAAGTCTGAACACATTTCAAAAGTTAAATGCATAGAAGCATTTTATCTGAGAAAAATGAAATCAAGATAAAATCAGTAACACATGATGGACAAAGTATGACTGTTCTTTATGTGTGAACATTTCAAGCATAGTATACAGAGGTAGGAGAAGGTAAGATAAACCCAGGGACACAGCAAGTAAATTAACAATTATCAACATCACGCCAATTTTGTTTCAAATATTTCCTCCCACAGTTTTTTTGCTGTAACTTAAAAAAAAAAAAAAGTAAATCACAGGTATCGTATCATTGCAAATGTAAATAATTTAGAATGAAAATGAACAATATTTCCTTATTATAATCCATCAGCCCATGTTTATATTTTAACTGTCTTAAAGATGTCTTTTTATCTTTGGTTTGTTCAAATCAGGATCCAAAAATTTCCACACCGTGCATGTCCTTGGTATGTTTGTTACATGTGGAGGTTTCCTGTAAGGGGCAGGCACCTAGTGGCTGAGATCTCTGTAGCAAGCACTAAACTCTGCAGGCACAGCAGGAAAGCAGCCCCTAGGCAGTATGTCAATGAGGGGCTGGTTGGGCTTCAATTAAACCTTATTTACACAAACAGGCAGCAGGTCAGATTTGGCTCTCTGCTGACAATTGGCAAACCAAGCCCTGGTTGTCCGTTCTGTAAAGAGACAGGCAGACCTAGAGAGGCTGACGATATGTTATAATTTTGTAACGTGGTATAGAAAATAACTCTAAGACTTACAAAATTAATAAATTCCTTTTCAAACTCTCTCTCTCTCTCTGCCTATATTTCCTTATTGTTCAGCCCTGGGCCACCTGGCTTTGATCTTCTGCCGGTTCATCCATTATTGAATCAAACTTTTTAGCACATCTAAAAATCTATTTGTTTGAGAATTTTGCTCTAAGACAACATGCTGGTGACTGGATTTTTATGTAAACAAGAGGTAAATAGTTTATGTGTGTACTTTAAGGATAGTAGGCAAATGTATTTAGGTTTTCTTTGGGATTACTCTTAAATAGAAATCAGAAGTTACTGTTTACATTGCATATGCTGATTAAAACCAAAGGAGAGGCTTTCAAAAAAGAAAAAGAAAATCACCCCTTCGAAAAAGTCTCACACGTTAGGAAGAAGCCTGGACACCAAGGCTGTCCCTTCCCAGCAGAGACATTCTTTGGTCTTTTCACTCTTATTTATCCTGGGGAAAGAGGACGCAGGGAATCAGAATTAACGGAATAAACTTTCTGGAATTTGTGGCCGATGCTGGTCCTTGCTGACTCCTGGGGGTGAAAAGCTCCAGCCTCTGTTCCTTGGTCTCCACATGTGTAGAATGAGAACAATAGTACATGGGAGGCTTTTAAGGTCAAACATTGAAGGAGCTTGAGCTGCCCTTTTATATATTCAGAATCCAGTGAATGGTGGTTATCCTATGGTTGGTGCTGCTGTCAGAGCTGGTGCTGAAGAGAATGCACTTCAAAGCCTCTTTGAAACCAAAGGGTAGAGGGTTTGAGGATCGAAGTTAGCAAAGAATTTCTCACTATTATTAACATTCAGCAGTATTTAATAACAAAAATGTGGATGATAAGTTAATTCATGACAAGGTAGATATTTAAAACAAACACTAAATATTTGAGAAGTTGCATTTTTGGTACTTTTTAAAATTATTATGTTCAATTAACCAACATATAGTACATTATTAGTTTTTGATTTTTTAAATATATTTTGAACTGCTTTCAAAATAATATATATGTTTTGACAACATAATCTGTCATGAGAAGGGACTTGAGTGCATGTGTGTGTGTGTGTGTGTATGTAGAAAGCAGAAAGCAAAAGGCTAAAATAAAATAAACCAAATATGTACATTGGTTATTCCTGCATGGAAGGAATAGAAATGAATTAAATTTTAATTTATATATATATCTATTTTTATTTTATTATGTTATGTTAGTCACCATACAATACATCATTAGTTTTTGATGTAGTGATCCACACTTCATTGTTTTCGTATAACACCCAGTGCTCCACACAGTATGTGCCCTCCTTAATACCCATCACCGGGCTAACCAATCCCCCCTCCACCCTACCCTCTAAAACCCTCAGTTTGTTTCTCAGAGTCCATAGTCTCTCATGGTTCGTCTCTACCTCCGATTTCCCACCCTTCATTTTTCCCTTCCTTCTCCTAATGTCCTCCATGCTATTCTTTATGTTCCACAAATAAGTGAAACCATATGATAATTGACTTTCTCTGCTTATTTCACTTAGCATAATCTCCTCCAGTCCCAGCCATGTCAATGCAAATGGTGGATATTCATCCTTTCTGATAGCTGAGTAATATTGTATATATGGACCACATCTTCTTTATCCATTCATCTATTGAAGGGCATCTCGGCTCTTTCCACAGTTTGGCTATTGCGGACATTGCTGCTATGAACATTGGGGTGCCTATGGCCCTTCTTTTCACTACATCTGTGTCTTTGGGGTAAATACCCAGGAATGCAATTGCTGGGTCATAGGGTAGCTCTATTTTTAATTTTTTGAGGCACTTCCACACTGTTTCCAAAGTAGCTGTAACAACTAGCATTCCCACCAACAGTGTAAGAGGGTTCCCCTTTCTCCACAATCTCTCCAATATTTGTAGTTTCTTGCCCTGTCAATTTTTGCCATTCTAACTGGTGTAAGGTGGTATCTCAGTGTGGTTATGATTTGAATTTCCCTGATGGCTAATGATGATAAACATTTGTTCATCTGTCTGTTAGCCATTTGTATGTCTTCTTCAGAGAAGTGTCTGTTCACGTCTTTTTTGCCCATTTCTTGACTTGATTATTTGTTTTTTGGGTGTTGACTTTGAGAAGTTTTTTATAGATCTTGGATACCAGCCCTTTATCTGTAGTGTCATTTGCAAATATCTTCTCCCATTCTGTGGGTTGTGTCTTTGTTTTGTTGACTGTTTCCTTTGCTGTGCAGAAGCTTTTTATCTTGATGAAGTCCCAAAATTTCATTTTTGCTTTTGTTTCACTAGCCTTTGGAGATGTATCTTGAAAGAAGTTGCTGTGGGCGATGTCAAAGAGGTTACTGCCTATGTTCTCCTCTAGGATTTGGATGGATTTCTGTCTCACATTGAGGTCGTTCATCCATTTTGAGTTTATCTTTGTGTATGGTGTTGAGAGTGATTGAGTTTCATTCTTCTGCATGTGGCTGTCCAATTTTCCCAGCACCATTTATTGAAGAAACTGTCTTTTTTCCATTGCATATTTTTTCCTGCTTTGTCGAAGATTATTTGACCACAGAGTTGAGGGTCCATAACTGGGCTCTCTATTCTGTTCCATTGGTCTATATGTCTGTTTTTGTGCCAGTACCATGCTGTCTTGGTGATCATGGCTTTGTAATATAGCTTGAAATCGGGCAACATCCATCAGCTTTGTTTTTCTTTTTCAACATATGCTTGGTGAATCAGGGTCTTTTCTGATTCCATACAAATTTTAGGATTGCTTGTTCCAGCACTTTGAAAAATGTCATTGGAATTTTGATTGGGATGGCATTGAAGGTATAGATTGCTCTGGGCAGCATAGACATTTTAACAATGTTTATTCTTCTGATCCATGAGCATGGAGTGTTTTTCCATCTTTTTGTATCTTCTTCAATTTCTTTCATGACTGTTCTGTAGTTCCTAGAGTATAGATCCTTTACCTCTTTGGTTAGGTTTATTCCGAGGTATCTTATGGTTTTTGATGCTATTGTAAATGGAATCGTTTCTCTAATTTCTCTTTCTACAGTTGTGTTGTTAGTGTATAAGAAAGCAACTGATTTCTGTGCATTGATTTTGTATCCTGCCACATTACTGAATTACTGTATGAGTTCTAGCACTTTGGGGGTGGAGTCTTTTGGGTTTTCCACATAAAGTATCATGTCGTCTGCGAAAAGAGAGAGTTTCACTTCTTCTTTGCCAATTTGAATACCTTGTATTTCTTTTTGTTGTCTGATTGCAGTTGCTAGGACTTCTAGTACTGTGTTGAACAATAGTGGCAAGAGTGGGCATCTTTTTCATGTTCCTGATCTTAAGGGAAAGGCTCTCAGCTTTACCCACTGAGGATGATATTCACTGTGGGTTTATCAAAGATGGATTTTATGAACTTGAGGAATGTTCCCTCTATCCCTATACTCTGGAGAGTTTTACTCAGGAAAGGATACTGTATTTTGTCAAATGTGTTTTCTGCATCAATTGAGAGGACCATATGGTTCTTCTCTCTCGTCTTATTAATGTGTTCTATCACATTGATTGATTTGCAAATGTTGAAGCACACTTGCATCCCAGGGATAAATCCCACTTGGTTGTGGGGGATGATCCTTTTAATGTAGTGTTGGATCCTATTAGCTAGGATTTTCTTGAGAATTTTGGAATCCATCATCAGGGATATCGTTCTGAAATTCTCCTTTTTGATGGGGTCTTTGCCTGGTTTGGGGATTAAGGTAATGCTGGCCTCATAGAATGAGTTTGGAAGTTTTCCTTCTGTTTCTGTTTTTTGAAACAGCTTCAGTAGAATAGGTATTATTTCTTCTTTGAATGTTTGGTAGAATTCCCCAGGGCATCCATCAGGCCCTGGACTCTTGTTTTTGGGGAGGCTTTTAATCATTGCTTCAATCTCATTACTGGTTATTGGCCTATTCAGGTTGTCAATTTCTTCCTGTGTCAGTCTTGGCAGTTTATAGGTTTCCAGGAAGGCATCCATATCATCCAGATTGCTCAGTTTATTGGCATAGAGTTGTTGATAATAATTTCTAATAATTGTTTCTATTTCCTTGGTGTTAGTCATGATCTCTCCCCTTCCATTCATAATTTTATTCATTTGGGTCCTTTCTCTTTTCTTTTGGATAAGTCTGGCCAGTGGTTTATTGATCTTATTAATTCTTTCAAAGAACCAACTTCTAGTTTCGTTGATCTGATCTACTGTGTTTCTGGTTTCTAATTCATTGATCTCTGCTCTAATCTTAATTATTTCTCTTCTAATGCGTGGCTTAGACATTGTTTGTTGCTTTTACTCTAGTTCTTTAAGGTGTAGAGCTAGTTGGTGAATTTGGGGTTTTTCTATTTTTTTGAGTGAGGCTTGGATGGCTATGTATTTCCCCTTTAGGACCACCTTTGCAGTATCCCATAGGTTTTGGACCGATGTGTTTTCTTTCTCATTGATTTCCATGAATTGTTTAAGGTCTTCTTTGATTTCTTCGTTGACCCAAGCATTCTTTTTTTTTTTTTAAAGATTTTATTTATTTATTCATGAGAGACAGAGAGAGAGA
>NW_028008187.1:0-923 GCF_054177405.1 Leptonychotes weddellii | reverse complement strand
GGCAGCCCAGACGAAAGAGGGAGGCCCGGTCTGTGTACATTTTGATAGGGAGCACTAGCTTCCTTACTCCTTCAGTTCCTGCCTTCTTTCCCAAGGTTGTCCTTTAGTTAATGTTATTAACCTTGCACACTGTAAATCCACTTATCCACTTTTTTCTAAGATACATGTCTCTTGACAATCATATCGCTGTTGTTTCCTGTATCTTTGCAGTGGTAAAAATGTGGATGGCTTCCTACAGACCTAGAAGGTTTAAAATTTTGTTTTTGCTCTCAAGGAGAAAAGACAGTTACATGAGGTACCTGCCTCTGTACTCTCTTCTGTTTCATCTTTCCTTCCTTTCTGGTATGCTTTAGGACCTGTTTTTTGTTTATGACGTTTAAAGACTTGGCATACTGGTGTCCGGTGGTCTTGCTTAGTTTCATGTCCTGAGGATACCTTTGCTGGGCTTTCTGCAAATCCATGCCTAATGTCCTGATGATCTTGGGAACACGCTTCTTTTATTTTCTGGATTGTGGCTCCATGTTGCTGTTTTTTGAAATGGGAGACTTCTAATTCTCTTCAGAGGTGGGACCTTTGTCTTCTTTAGGTCTCCCATCACCATTAATTTTTAAAATTAGTGGTGGCCTGATCAGGGAAATCCAAATCAAAACCTCAATGAGATACCACCTCACACCTGTCAGAATGGCTAAAATTAACAAGTCAGGAAACAACGGATGTTGGTGGGGATGTGGAGAAAGGGGAACCCTCCTACACTGTTGGTGGGAATGCAAGCTGGTGCAACCACTCTGGAAAACAGTATGGAGGTTCCTCAAAAAGTTGAAAATAGAGCTACCCTACAAACCAACAATTGCACTGCTGGGTATTTACCCCAAAGATACAAATGTAGGGATCCGAAGGGGTACGTGCACCCTGATGTTTATAGC
>NW_028008186.1:0-923 GCF_054177405.1 Leptonychotes weddellii | reverse complement strand
GCTATAAACATCAGGGTGCACGTACCCCTTCGGATCCCTACATTTGTATCTTTGGGGTAAATACCCAGCAGTGCAATTGTTGGTTTGTAGGGTAGCTCTATTTTCAACTTTTTGAGGAACCTCCATACTGTTTTCCAGAGTGGTTGCACCAGCTTGCATTCCCACCAACAGTGTAGGAGGGTTCCCCTTTCTCCGCAACCCCACCAACATCCGTTGTTTCCTGACTTGTTAATTTTAGCCATTCTGACAGGTGTGAGGTGGTATCTCATTGAGGTTTTGATTTGGATTTCCCTGATCAGGCCACCACTAATTTTAAAAATTAATGGTGATGGGAGACCTAAAGAAGACAAAGGTCCCACCTCTGAAGAGAATTAGAAGTCTCCCATTTCAAAAAACAGCAACATGGAGCCACAATCCAGAAAATAAAAGAAGCGTGTTCCCAAGATCATCAAGACATTAGGCATGGATTTGCAGAAAGCCCAGCAAAGGTATCCTCAGGACATGAAACTAAGCAAGACCACCGGACACCAGTATGCCAAGTCTTTAAACGTCATAAACAAAAAACAGGTCCTAAAGCATACCAGAAAGGAAGGAAAGATGAAACAGAAGAGAGTACAGAGGCAGGTACCTCATGTAACTGTCTTTTCTCCTTGAGAGCAAAAACAAAATTTTAAACCTTCTAGGTCTGTAGGAAGCCATCCACATTTTTACCACTGCAAAGATACAGGAAACAACAGCGATATGACTGTCAAGAGACATGTATCTTAGAAAAAAGTGGATAAGTGGATTTACAGTGTGCAGGGTTAATAACATTAACTAAAGAACAACCTTGGGAAAGAAGGCAGGAACTGAAGGAGTAAGGAAGCTAGTGCTCCCTATCAAAATGTACACAGACCGGGCCTCCCTCTTTCGTCTGGGCTGCC
>NW_028008185.1:0-923 GCF_054177405.1 Leptonychotes weddellii | reverse complement strand
CAACTGTCTATCATTCTTGATCATTTATTCTTCTAGCTGTGCTCTTTTGGTAAGTTTCAAAAGAAGTTTGGCATTTCAGATTAGGATTTGCTGGGCTAACACTTACTTTTAGAACTTGTGTCTAGATCCCATGAGCTTTGAAACCTCAAGCACTCGGCCACCCATGCACCCACAAGGCCAACCCTACTGTCTCCTCGTCCCTCCAACACCTCCCCACCAATAAAGGGTAGGAAGAAGGCAGGAGAGGATGACAGCCATTTGTCACCCACATACAATCCCTTGCCAGGCCTGCCTCCCGTGGATAGTCCTGGGGATGAAGCTGGAGATTGGTCTAGTGATGGGCAGGTCCAAGGGACCCTCAGAGGCTAGAACTGATTGGCCAGCTTCCGGTTACACAGGCCCCTAAGACATTTGATGAGTCCACTGAGTGTCAAAGCCGAGGCCCCCCGACCAGCAGCACCAGCAGCACCTGGGAACTTGTTACAAAAGCAAATCCTTGGGCCCCGCCCCAGGTCTACTGAATCAGAAACTTCCAGTGATTCTGCACATGCTGGAATTGGAGAGCCACTGGACTAGGGAAGCGTAGATTTGCTCAAAGGTGACCTCTTCTTTCCAGCTGGAAGGGTGCCCCAAAGGAAGAACAGCAGTGGTAAAACCAGATGCGTGGTGACTGGAACTCCCCCACCCCCAGGCCCAGGTGTTGATGCACGGAGACTCAGTATCTTCACGAGGGCCCTCCTGCTTGCCCGCCTCTGTCCCGGCTCCTTCGGTGATCAGCACTCTCTGCCTGGGTCACTGGCATCCTGTGTCAGGTCTGTTCCCAAGCCCTTGCCGTGTTCTGTTACCGCACGTGGGACCTCGCTAGCTGTGGATTTCCTTCCAGACCGTGGTGGTCATCCAGTGTCCTGAGCGTCCATCAGTGA
>NW_028008184.1:0-923 GCF_054177405.1 Leptonychotes weddellii | reverse complement strand
AGTCATCTGCTAAACCAACTGAGCCACCCAGATGCCCCCAAATTATATTTCTTTTAACCCACAGAATCAAGATTTTTTTGATGTAGTTTAAATTAAGATGATAGAAAGTCTAGTATTTCAGATTTTTTGGTATGTCATGTATCTTTCATTTGTTTAGGTTTGTTAGCAAGCCAAAGAAAAAGTAATTTTTTCCCCTTCTTTTGTCAGAGTGAAAGTAAAAGTAAAGTAAAAAATTCAAGGAAAACAAATGTAATAATAGCACATGAACTGAAAACTTACAACCTTTATACATCTTATCTCACTTTCTAATAAAAGTTATAAAAATATTCACAATAAGAACACATTTCATTGCAATCAGCAAAGGAAGTAGGTGCGTGGTATCTGGTATCTTGATCAGACAGTTTTATTTTTATTTTTTAATTTTATTGATTGATTTAGAGAGAGAGAGAGAGCACGCAAGTGGGAAGGGGAGGGGCAGAGGGCAAGAGAGAGAGAGAATCCTAAGCAGGCTCCATCCCAGTGTGAAGTCTGACACAGGGCTTGATCCCAAGACCCGAGCTGAAATCAAGAGTCGGACGC
Organism: Leptonychotes weddellii; assembly: GCF_054177405.1. Taxonomy (NCBI): domain Eukaryota; kingdom Metazoa; phylum Chordata; class Mammalia; order Carnivora; family Phocidae; genus Leptonychotes; species Leptonychotes weddellii. The sequence continues at coordinate 344 of NW_028008184.1, read as the reverse complement.
TTAACCAACTGAGCCACCCAGGCACCCCTTGATTAGACAGTTTTTTTTTTAAGATTTTATTTATTTATTTGACAAGGATATCGAGAGAGGGAACACAAGCAGGGGGAGTGGGAGAGGGAGAAGCAGGCTACCCGCTGAGCAGGGAGACCCTGGGATCATGACCTGAGCCGACGGCAGACGCTCAACGAATGAGCCACCCAGGCGCCCCTAGACAGTTTTAAATGGACCTTTCTACAATGTGTTTTCTTTAAAAAAAAAAAAAAAGCTTTTAGGGGCGCCTGGGTGGTGCAGTCCGTTATGTCTCCGACTCTTGGTTTCAGCTCAGGTTGTGGTCTCTGGATTGT
>NW_028008183.1:0-923 GCF_054177405.1 Leptonychotes weddellii | reverse complement strand
CCACAGTGACATGCCTTCCCCCACCCAGGAGGAGGGGCTCTAGTGAATAAGCAGAAATAACAAGTGTTGGAGAGGATCTGGGGAAACAGAACCCTCATCCATTGCTGGGGGAGATGTAATATGGCGGAGCCACTGTGGCAGAGGGTGTGGCACGTCGTCCAAACGTTGAGCATACTGTTCTCATTTGGCCGAATGCCACTCATTATCTAAACAGAAGAATGGAGTACAGGCCCTCGAACAACAGCCTGCACGGAAGTATTCGTAGCAGCACTCTTGACAATAACCGAAAGATGAAAACAACCCACAGGTGCATCCACAGTTGAATGGATAAACACAACGTGGTATGTTCGTACAATGGGATTCATTCAGCCACGACAGGAATGAAGTACTGATACACGCTATCACGTGGGTGAACTTCGAAAACATCCTACTCAGTGGAAGAAACTAGACCCCAAATACCACATACGGTATGATCCCACGTGTATGAAAAATTCGTCACAGGTAAGTGACAGGTGCCAGATCAGTGGTTGCCTGGGAGCAGGGGGATGGGGAATGGCCAGTGACTGCCTGCTCAGAGGGTGCGGGGTTTCTCTCCAGGGCATTAAATGTTCTGGGACTAGATAGGGTGATGGTGCCGGCACGGGAAATGTAGTTAATAACAGTGGTTTGCACACTTTGAAATGTTTAAAAAGATAAAGTTTATTTTATCTTCAGCTACAAATAGACCTGGAAACATGAAAAGAAACAAAAGCCAAAAGAGAAGAAAAGGAACGCCTTCGCTGGTGAGGACAGGCCGACTCTGGTGCTGGAACTGGCCCTGGGTGTAGCTCATCAGCTGCTCCGGGAGGTGGGGCCGGAGCTGGCTGTAGCTGGTGCTGGATTGGGTCTTGCTCCCACTGGCCCTAGCTCTGCAGGGGGAGCCA
>NW_028008182.1:0-923 GCF_054177405.1 Leptonychotes weddellii | reverse complement strand
ATCCATTGGATGTATATTATGCCTTTTATTTATCAAGTTACAGTTGTTGGAATTGTTTTCAGTTTGAGACTATTATGAGAATTGCTCTATACATTCAGGTACAAACTGGAAATGTTCATTTCTCTTTGTTAAGTTCCCCTGAGCAGAATGGTTGGCTTGTAGGGCAAGTATATGTTTAACGTTTTACAAAGTTTTCAAAGTGCGTGTACAAGTTTACATTTCTGCCATCAGTGTATGAGAGTTTCAGTTTCTCCACATTCTCATCAACATTTGGAATTATTAGTCTTTTTGATTATAGTCATTCTAGTTGGTGTATAGTAGAATTTCATCATCATCTTAATTTCCCCAGTGACAAATAATGTTGATCATCTTTTCATGTGCTATAATAGACATTAATATGTCTTCTGTAGTGTAATGTCTATTTAAGTCTTTTCTCATTCTCTAAGTGAGTTGTTTGCCTTCCAAACAAATTATTAAGTTTTTACAGTTATTTGTATATTCTACATAGTAGTCCTTTATCAGATATATGATTTGCAAATATTTTCTCCCCAAATATAGCTTACTTTTTCCTTTTGCTTTATAAAGTCTTTTGATGTGCAAAATTTAGTACAAGTTCAATTATCAGTTCTTTTATGGTTCACTGGTTTAGTGACATGTCTAAGAATTCTTTGCCTAAGCCACAGTCATGAGAAATGTCTCCTATGTTTTCTGCAAGATAGTGTGTGTATATGTATGTGTATATAGATGTAGATGTAGATGATGACTTTGTTTTTTAGAGCAGTTTTAAATTCCCAGCAGCATTGAGTGGGAAGTGTGCAGAGACTGCTTGTGTATACCCTACTCCCCTACACATACAACCTTCCTCACTGTCAACATCCTGCACCAGAGTGGTGTGTTTGTTACAATTACCATATCCACATGTT
>NW_028008181.1:0-923 GCF_054177405.1 Leptonychotes weddellii | reverse complement strand
GCCCAACTGTCTTACAGGCATGTGAGCTCAATTAAATGTTGCTTTCTACCCCTACATTTGGGGTGGTTTATTACCTGACATTATTGCAGGTATGCTGACTCGCATATTATGTGACTGATAAATTTGAAAAACTAGAAAATACAGATAAATTTTCTTGAAATATATTTGGATAAAATAGACCTAAGAAGAAATAGAAAATCTGAATAGAGAAATTGTCACAAAAGGAAAGTGGATATTGCAAAGTTTTGCCACTATCAAATGGCATGCGATACTAAATCTTGAAATAACTGATTGTTCCCATTTTATACAAACTTTAGAGAACACGGAAGAAGATGAGACACTAATTCATTTTTAGAAAGGTAATGTGACATTGCTAACAGTGCAGTATTAGAACAGTAAAAGAAAGCATTGACCAAGCTTAATTGAACACCCATGCAGAAATCCTAAATTAAACAGGAGCCAAAGTTATAGTTAGGAACCAAAACTACATGTTAAAGAAACATATAGTTAAGAGCCAAAAGTTAATAATAGCATTTATTAACAGTAAATACTGGAGCAGTGCTAAGACAGGAAAAATCAAAGTATTCCTTTGTTCACATTTTTTTCCATCATTAAATTTCCTTCCTCATCTATGTTCTACCAAATCCAGCTGAACACTTTTTTTGTGATGTCACTTTAAGAACAGTTAAATCTTTTTGTAATTTAGTGTATCAGGTGCACATGAAACCTCAAAAAATTATAAAACTTTAAAGGCAGTTACTGGGTATTATTTGCCTTTATATCTCTCAGATTATCTTTTTTTTTTTTTAATTTTTTATCTTCCCTTTCAGCAGTTTATGTATGTACAAATAGATATTTTTTTTAAAGATTTTATTTATTTATTTGAGAGAGAGAGACTGAGAGAGAGAGCACATGAGAGGGGG
>NW_028008180.1:0-923 GCF_054177405.1 Leptonychotes weddellii | reverse complement strand
AAAAGCAGATTTAACTGCTTTGGGGCAAGGAAAGAAGTCACGGTTTAGAAGGCAACTAAAATATGCAGGAACCAAGCTTAGAACTCTACTCAATGGTGGGGGAGTTGCTGCAACTCTCCTTGTGGGAGGGACTGGTGAGTACCACAATTCATGTTGCCCTCCACCTTCTCAGTGTAAACAGGAGCAGGGTGTGGGCATCCTAGCTAGCCTGCAGCCCCAGCAAGCCCTGAGCTCTACGACACACCAGCTCCAGATGCCATGGAGCATAGGAAAAAAAAAATGCAGCTTAAAAGAGCAATTAGAATAAAAAGGATGCAGCCTCAGAACTCCACAAAAACAATGAGGGAGCTACTGAAACTTTCTCTGGGTCAGAGGGACAGGTGAACATCACAATTTCATTCCCCCCTCCAACTTGATAGCATGAATGGGAGCAGAGTCTGGGTGCCCCACCCAGCTTACCCCCTACATAAGCCCCAAGACCCTAGTGCACACCAGACCATGCTGTCCAACTAAGGTGGACTCAGTGCACTGTACATGGGACATTATTGGTCAGGACTCACTACAACTCCAGCCATCTGGGAAAGGTGACACAGGTGCCAATGACCCCAGAATACCCCAGGACCACACCACCTCAATTTTCCATGGCTCCTCCTACACAAAGCAACTGGGAAAGCCTGGCCTGCAACTGCCTCAGGTCCACCTACCACATCAAGGTGTCCCCCCAACACAGTGACCTGAAAATCCCTGGCCTGTGTGCCTGCATCTGCTCCAGTCATTTGCCAGACCAACTCCTGTGCAGTGTGCCCCAAGTCACCCAGCTTGCACCCACTTCAGCCTCAGCTATCCTGCCAGGGCATATTCCTTGCAGAGTCCCAGGATCACCCTGGCCCACACCCACTCCAATCTTCAGCCATCCCACCAGG
>NW_028008179.1:0-923 GCF_054177405.1 Leptonychotes weddellii | reverse complement strand
GGCACCTGGGTGGCTCAGTTGGTTAAATGTCTGACTCTTGATTTGGCTCAGGTTGTGATCTCAGTGTCCTGGGATCCAGCTCCGTGTCTTGCTCCCTGCTCAGCGTGGACTCTGCTTGAGATTCTCTCTTTCCCTCTCCCTCTGCCCTTCCCCATGCTCGGGTGCTCTCTTTCTCTCTCAAATAAATAAATAAATAAATAAATTAATTAATCTCAAACAAAATTGTACACTACCTCTCTGTTCCTACCCTACTCTTGCCCTTGCCCTTCTCATGCTCCTTCCCTGCTAAATTTTTCTCCACAATGCTTTGGGCCCTCCATTAACCATAAGAATGACTCATTGGTCTTATTAACTCATGGCAATGTTTCCCGAATGAGGGTAGGGATTTTGGTCTGTGTATAATACCTAGAACAATATCCTGTCAATCATAGGTGCTCAGTACTATTTCTTAAAGAAATGAGTGAATTGAAATGTTCATATTAAGTTCATCATGCCGTTAGGGACATATCTGATTTTAGCCCTTTTTTCTTTCATATTAGAGGATTGCTTTTGGGTTTATGTAAAAATTTTCCTGAAAAGAAATGTTTAATTAAAACAGTTTGGGGGAAAAAAAAAAAAAAAAGAAGTTTGGCTTGGAAGAAAAAGATCTGCCCAAACCTCTATTGCTGGAAATGAAGAGAAAAAAGAATTATAAAAGCCTGAGTTATTACATATTATAAATAATTAAAGACCCTTCTGGATATTCTCTGATAAATTTAAAGAGATGATTTTATATGTTCTATATTGCCGGAGTCCAGCTCCAGCCGGGGTGGGTCTCTCGTAGGAAAGGACGGCGTCGGCGAATGAGGAGACACAGACACAGGATCAGGTTGCAAGCATCTCCTCCTGACAGCCTCGGAGGAACTTTATTTATATGTTAGGAT
>NW_028008178.1:0-923 GCF_054177405.1 Leptonychotes weddellii | reverse complement strand
GGGGCCCACAGCTGGGAGGCGAGAGCTGGTGGGCTCACACCCCAGCCTCCCTGGCCTAGCCCTGCCCTCGTGAAAGGCCTGTGTGTACACGCATGTACACACGCACGTGCCCACCTGGGAGGCTGGTGTCTGTGTGACCCCTCCCACAGATCTGGGGTCTGCTGAGAGGTCCCAGGTCAGGTAAGACAGCTTGCAAGGCCCCCTCCATCCACCCCAGGTCCTGAACCCCAAACAGTGCCCTCAGGAGGCCCCCCCGGATCCCGCTCACTTGGGTGGGGCCCTGGGTGCTGGAGAGGGCCCCTGGCTGGGGTCAGCACACCGGCTCCTGCATTCAGCTCGGGTCTGTCCCTCCCCCATCTGACCGGTCCTTTGGGACAGGGTTTGCCCCTCACTCACTGTCCCAGGGCAGGGCTGCTGATCCCTGCCTTCATTGGCCACAGCCTGGCCCAGGTGTGAGGCAAATAGCAAGTCTTGGCAGGATGGTGGGTGGGGTGGTGCCCCCAATGGATGTGTCCATGTCCTACTTCCCAGACCTGTCATTGTGCCTGTACCTGGAAATAGGGTCTTTGCTGATGTGATCAGGTGAAGATGAGGTCCTACTAAGGTAGGGTGGGCCCTGAATTCAATGACTGGTGTCCTAGGAAGAAGAGCATGTTAGGACATGGAAGAGAGGCCACGTGAAGACGGGGTAGAGACTGGAAGGATGTGGCCAAAACCCAGGGATGCCCAGAGCCCCCAGGAGCCGGATGAGGCGGGAAGGACCCTCCCGTGGAGCCCCCCGGAGGGAGTGTGGCCCAGCCCGGCCTGGATCTCAGCCTCCGGCCTCCACACTGGGAGGGAAGAGATTCCTGTTGTCTCAGCCCCATCTGTGGGATTGTTATCGAAGCCTCAGGACACTCCTACAGGTGTGTGTGCGGGGGGGG
>NW_028008177.1:0-11966 GCF_054177405.1 Leptonychotes weddellii | reverse complement strand
GAGAGTTGTTGCTCTTCTTTTCTTCGATCTCCTGTTGAGTTTGTAGGTGTTCAGAATGGTTTGATCCCTATCCAGCTGAATTCCTGAGAGGAGACGAAATCCAGGTCTCCTACTCCTCCGCCATCTTGCTCCGCCCCCCAAGAATTCTTTCTGATGTATGTGACAGAAAATAAATTCAAGCCTTCAGCAAAAAGGGTTATTAATCAGTTTAACACTTTTCTGGAAAGTCCAAGGAGTTGGGCCAGGCACATCTGTTACTCAAGTTTTGAATGATCATTCCAAACCCATGTCTTCCCTTGACTTGAAGGCCAAGACAAAGAGAATAATCCTCTCCCCAACAGAAGTAATCTGAATGGCTGCCCCGGTCATGTGAACCCTGCCAGATTGATTACTGTTTCCAGGGAAATGATGTAAATTACTCTGATTATTTAATTTGGATCTTGTTCTTCAGCCTCTCCACACTCCCCTCCGCCCCCCAGCCCCATGATTGACAGTTTTGCTAGAATCACACATACTGGGGGAGGGATACTGTGTAGTCAGAAATGTACCCATGAAACATGAAGGAGCTTTATGAGATGATATTGCAAGATTTCTACCTACTCTAAAAATTCATGATTCTAAGGACCAAAACCGTATTGAAAGGATTTGAAAAATATTTAAAAAATTGTAGGACCGCAGATGACACAAAGAAATTGATTTCCTCCCTGGGAATTCTTTCTTAAGATTTTATTGTTTTTCTGATTTTTAAAATAATGCATGTTTATTACTGAAAATTTGGAAAATCAAGAAAATGTCACTACCCAAAGAAGATCCCTGGTAACATTTCAACATATGTCCAAATTGTTCAAGAACTTGATTGATATGAGTTAAAAGAAGGCATACCTGAATAAAGACTGTGGTAATTCTCCTGATCTTTCATGCATATAGACCAACTTGAATACCAAATTTTGGCGTTTATGCTCCTGGTAACAGTAAGCAGATTTTTCAATTAATTATGGTGTATGAGCACTCTTGAAGGTCTTATTCCTCTAATTACTTACTAGTTGCTGCTTTGCATTTTGCTTTATTCAATAAAAATGCACATCATTAATGTCTAGTCACTGCTGCTGCACCCTGCATTGCAAAGCTTCACCAGAAAACACATTTTATCTCGACATATTTCTGAAGGATCTCACATACAAACAGGAATGGTGAGGAATGGATTGAATGGGGCCTATAGTTAATTTTGTGTTAATTCTACTCATTCATTCCTGCATTCATCATTTATTTACTCATTTATTCAACAACCTTTTATTGAATTTCTACTATGTTCCAGGTACTTACAGGGTGGTAGAGAAATAAATGTAAACAAAGCACCAGTGGTTTTTTTTTCCCCTCATAGTTTGCAGTTTAATGGGAGACACGAAAAAAAATGTCAGTGAAATAATTACAGACCGTGATAAGTGCCATGAAAGAAGCAAACGGAGTGTTGAGATTTACAAAATTTAGACCACACAAGGCTCTTCTCTGCTTCTAACCTTCCATAGCTACGCATTGCCTAGGCAAGCCAGCCAGCAACCCAGCATGACATTCAAGGCTCTTCACAGTATGGACCCTGCCTGAAGTTCCCTCTTCCATTGCCCCCAACACTCAGGCACACATAAATATTCATCAGTCCCTGGATGTGTATGTCATGTCAAGGTGCGCAGGGTTTGACTCGCTAGCGACCGAGTGTCTTTGAGGGGTTCCAAGCAAGGCAGTGACACGAGTTCACACAAAGTATGCTTTGAATGGTCACCTTGCACGGCGATGTGTGCAGGAGGACCTGGTCAGGTGGAGGCATGAGCACCTGTTAGGAAGCATTGCGAGGGCTGCAGCAAGAGGATGGTGTTGCCTAAATGTTGGCGGGAGTGACAGAGCTATGAGAGAAGAATGCGATCCATTCTCTCCGACGCGGTCAGGGCTTGGCGGTGAGGGTGAGGACACAGCAAGGGACTCCCACCCTCCTGGCCTTGAAGAGGCTGGGGAGCTGCCAGATGAAGCAGTAAAAGTGGCAGTAAAGCTGTGTTAAGGTAGTCATGCTACTTAAATCAATATATAGATTCTTCCAAGGGAAAGTCAGAAATGATTTCTTCCTCTGGGGTTGGTCGGAGTCTTGCAAGAGCAGTATCCAGACTTCCTGCTGGTGGTGCTTTCACAGCAAAGGATATGGCAAGAAAGATCATTTCATAAGTCTCTAACCTGGGGTCTCACAAGGGTGGCCCACAGGCCGAATCTGGCTTCCAGACCGATGAGCTGATTTATCTTGCACTGTGTCTTAAAACTGGGAGTTTCCCCCACAGAGTTTCTGATTTCCATCTTCTCTTTAAAAATAAGATCTGCTAACATTCTCATGGGACAGTTGGCTGGAGCTGAGGGGAGACTCTTTTCCAAGGGCATTTCCACCCCTGGCTCATGACAGGCCCCACTACTCGCTAACACCTGTCAAGACAGCAGGTTGAGGAGTCCCCATCTGCTGCTTGGTAGAAGGGCCCGTGTGTCCTATGTGCCAGGCCTTCTAGGCCGAGCCCCAGAGCATGCAGGTGAGGTCGGAAGCATGGTCACCCTTCCCGGATGGCCAGGGGGGCGTGGCTCTCCTCCAGGAGCTCTAGCAGGTGCCCGCCTCCCTCCGGGGCAGGCCAGGCAGCATGTGCGGTGCCTTGGTGCGGCTAACAATGAACGCTAACAATACTACTTCCAATACTATTCATAAGAGCAATTATAGAGCACTTACCATGGTCCAGACACTCTGCCAAGGACATCACGTGGATACATGACTCCTTCAATGAACCTGAAGGCAGACATTATTATTCCCATTTTAAAGGTGTGAAAACAGGAGCAGAGAAGTACCTTGCCCAAAGTTACACCATGGATGATTGATTAGGAAGAGGGAAGAATCTAGGTTAAAACCTTGGTGCCTACCCTTGAAGAATTTCTTGACCCATAGTATATTTTTAAATAAGAATCATTCCTGTTTTATCTATTTCTTTGAAGGTTAATAATGCATATTTGGAATTCTCTTCAAACAGCTACATCTGTCTGGAATGGCTGGTTAAGTCCAAATAGTGTGCCCTATGCTTTTCTATCCTGCATCTTTGTGCACGGGTTTCTACTGCCTGGGTTATGGTTCCCTCCTCCTCCTCTTGCCCATATGTAGGTCTCTGTCCTGGAAGCTTCTGGTAACAGTTTGCATATGCCTCTTACAGGTGGCATGGCCACGGGTTCTGAGGTCGTCTTGATTTAAAATATTTGGTCCTATTGTTATGCTTTCTCACAGCTTGTGTCCAGAGCATGGATACTTGATTCAGAATATAGGCCCACGGTGTGTTTATAGCCCTTTTAATTTCTGTTGAGGGTTTTAAAAGAAATGTATGCAAGTCTCCCTGATGAGACAGTGAGGTCCTAAGAGCAGAAACTGCGTCTTACTCATGTGCATGCTCTGACCCACCTTAAGTGATAAAGAGCATTGCGTGGAGTAGGCAAAGTCTGTCTTGTCCTCATCAATGTCCTTCTCTTTACTTAATAGCACGTTCAGATCCCTTTCTCTCTCCCCATCATATCAGCTTGCTTGAAATAGTGGGAATTCATTCTGAGCTGTCAGAGACTGGTGACAGCTTTGTGTGCTATCTCCTTAGGCACTTACTCTTCAATTGGCATCAAAGGCCTCATCCAGAAGCATCCATATAGAAAAGGTCAGGGAACAGAATCCAAAGTGTAGGAGGACAAAGTTTGTGTTAGAATGAATAACCATGGCAGGTTCAGAGCAGAGGTTCTGAGCCAAGGGCGATTTCCCCCCTTCTCTCCCACTCAGGGCAATGTCTGGAGACATTCTGGGTTGTTACAAGTTGAGGAAGGGGCTCTGCTGGCATCTACTGGGGAGAGGCAAGGAATCCTACTAAATACCCTACAATTCACAGGACTGCTCCCCACAACAGAATGTTCCAGCCCCAAATGTCAATAGTACTGGAGTCGAGAAAGAAGGTTGAAAGGGTTTTCTGGCTTAAAACAACACACAATTTTAATCTTACAGTTCTGGAAGTCAGAAGTCCAAAATGGGTGTCACTGGGCTAAAATCAAAATTTCAGCAGGGCTGTGTTCCTTGTGAAAGTTCTAGGGGAGAATCCACTTCCTTGCCTTTTCCAGCCTTTAGAAACCACCCCCGTTTCTTGACTTGTGGCTTCATCCTTCATCTTCAAAGCCAGCAAAGGCAAGCCAAGTTCTCTGCTGTCAGGTGGCTGGTTCTTCCTCTTCCACCTAAGGACCCTGTGATTACGTTGGGCCTATCTGGATAAACTGGGATAACCTCCCTATTTTCAGGTCATCTAATTAGCAGCCTTAGCTCCATCTGCAGCCTTAATTCCCCTTCGCCATGTAACTACCGTTCTTGTAAGTTTGGGGATTAAGATGCGGACATTTTTAGGGGCCATTATTCTTCCCACTGCGGAGGATGGCCCTTGTCCTAAATGCCCAAATGCATTTACCGGCTTTATCAAAACCAAGTTGCAGATAATGCCCAAACACCATAATATGATTTTAAGAGAATTAAGTGTGGACAGCTCAAGACCTGTAAATCCCTTTCAGTTATAGTTACTTATTCACCAAGGCCTGCCTAGGACCTCCAATGACATTGTTTTCTGAGCAGTGGGAGTCTGGGCTCGATCACATCTGCCTCCCTGTGTGGTTGCCAGGTGAGGGGCTTACACACAAGGATTAATAGCCAAATGGAAATCCATATGCATCTTCATTAAGTGCCAGATGCAACAACTCCCAGTACAAAAAGATAGGAGTCCTAGAGAGACTTCACTCCTCTTCCCAGAAAATTAAAGACACCAGCCTAAATTTCCTACCAGTTATAGGCAGAATGAAGGTGCAAGGGATAGAGCCTTGGGGAGCACCTGGGGGGATCAGTCGGTTAAGCATCTAACTCTTCATTTCAGCTCAGGTCATGACCTCATGGGTCATGAGATAGAGCCCTGAGGTGGGCGCTGTGCTGAGTGGGAAGTCTGCTTGAGATTCTCTCTCCTCTCCTTCTGCACCTCCCCCCGCCTCTCTCTCAAAATATATAAATAAATTTTTTTTTCTTTTAAAGAGAAAGAGCCCTGGCTGGGCCTGCGCAGAGTTGTTGGAGGCGCCTTGCCCAGGTGTGCCTGCCACAGGGAGCGGGGCGTGTGTGCACGCATGAGTGCTCCGGGCTGTGACCAATCAATGACCATTTTTTGCTCCTTTGTATCAACTTAGAAAATTAGGTAAGAAAAAGCGCTAGCATGAGTTTCGGCAGCCTGTTAGAGAGTTACACTTACCCTTAAGAGGTATGTTGGGGGCGCCTGGGTGGCTCAGTCGGCTAAGCGGCTGCCTTCGGCTCAGGTCATCATCCCAGGGTCCTGGGATCGAGTCCTGCTTCGGGCTCCCTGCTCCTCCCTCTCCCTCTGCTTGCCACTCCCCCTGCTCGTTCACTCACTCTCACTTGCTCTCGCTCTCAAATAAATAAATAAAATCTTTAAAATAAAGAGGCATATTGGAATTTGGGGACTTTTAGCACAAGGATTGGGGTTACCGATAATGGTACAGAATGGGAGGTGGAGAGAGTACTGGTGTTGGAATCAAAAGACTCCGTGTTGTGGGGCCGGCTCACCTCTGCCCGGGACAGCTGCCTCATACCGCCTTCCGGGGCCTTGTGGGGAGCAGCCCTGCCCCTGCGGTCCCACAGCCCGATGTCCCGGCCCCCTTCAAGTAGGGCAGGTGCATGCCAACTAGTAGCCCCTCTAGAAAATGCGCCCGGGGATCAGTGGTGTTATTGTAGGAACACTGTAGGAACACAGGTGTATCCAGGCACTTGGCCGGCTTTTGACCGTGAGGCCCCGGTGCCGGCCATGTCACAGAGCCCGCTGCTGTTCTGGCTTCTTGGGTTGTCACGTGAGCCCAGAGAAATATCCTCCTTTGCAGCCAGCAATATGATTTATTTGAAAGAAAGTCTGTAACGAGCATGTGCTGCAAATGAGAGAATCGGGATGGTACTGCCAGATGCTAACGCTCTGCAGGGAGGCCGCTGGAACGCTGCTTTTTTTTTTTAAGTTTTTTTATTTTTTATTTAAGAGAGAGAGAATGAGAGAGAGCACATGAGAGGGGGGGAGGGTCAGAGGGAGAAGCAGACTCCCCGCCGAGCAGGGAGCCCGATGCGGGACTCGATCCCGGGACTCCAGGATCATGACCTGAGCCGGAGGCAGTCGCTTAACCAACTGAGCCACCCAGGCGCCCCTGGAACGCTGCTTTTATGAAGGGAACGGCCCCACGGGGGGCGGGAAAGGGAGCCTGCGGGCAGCCAGAGGTCTCCTGTCCCTTCGCCTTCAATTTGCAAGCAGCCGGGCGCCAGCCGCGGTTGGCAGGGGCCCTCGGCACAACGTAGGTGTTGCGGGGCTGGCCTCGTTGGCTGTCTGCGCTGGAGAAGTGCTCTCTTTGCATCCTGTGGTCTGCCTGAGCCCGCTTTCCCCGACTCCCTTTGCTCTATCTGGGTGTGAGTGAGCAAACAGAGCAGGCGCCGAGCGTGCCCGCAGGGACGGGCTGGGACAGGTGGCGCTTCTGCTCACAGGCTGGGCGACTGGTGCGATGGCTAGGCATCACTGGCCCTAAAAACTGCAATGCTGTCGACTAGAAGACTCCCTAGGGCTCTGGTGGACACTGACCTTACCCCCTTCACAGATAACCTCGTTGGCAATATGAACAGCCTTCTTCCAAGTGGGTGAATGACCCAGAGCGGGGACAGGAACCTGAGGAGGTGCTGATGTTGCCGACTGCAGCATGTCTGGCCCCCCAGAGTTTTGGCAAAGGCCCAGAGCTCCCCCGGTGCACCCACCCCCTCCCCGCACTATACGAAAGCGTATTCCTTTCCTGTTGCCTCTGTAACCAATTACCAGAAACTCGGTAGCTTAAACCAACACATATAACTATTCTCCTACTGTTCTGGAAGTCAGGAGTCTACAAGCTCGAGGTGTTGGCCGGGCTGTGTTCATTCTAGAGGCTTTAAGGGAGAATCTATTTCCTTGTCTTTTCAGAGTCTAGATGCCGCCTGTGTTCCACCCTCTGTAATCTCTTGCTTCCACGACTGTCTCTGAGCCTCCTGCCTCCGTCTTATAAGGACCCTGTGATTACACTCAGCCCCCTGTATAATTTAGCATAACCTCTCCATCCCAACATCCTTCACTTAACCCTATCTGCAGAGTCTCTTTTACCATGTAAGGTAGAAGATTCTGGGATAAGGAGGTTGGCTCATCCTAGCACAGGAGGACGGCAGCCTGTGGTGTGGGAGGGGGAGACCACAGGGAGACCCTGCCCCTTCCAGCCCAGCGATGCCCCCCTTCTGGGCGGTGGCTCCAGGACCATAGCCCGGGCAGCTCTGGCTCAGCTTGCTTATCTAGGTCTATGCTAGCCATGCTCCATGACCTCTCTCCCGCACCCCAGGCTGCTCATCTGACCTGCTGGCACGTGACTGTGCAGCCCCTCCCCTGCCTTCTCTATCTTCATCACCGCAACTACTGGGTTGTGCCATTTCCCTGCTTCTAACCTTGGGTTCTCTTTTCCATGTCGTGCTTCTCCTTGTGGCCTTCCTCAATCACATATTTCCCCCAGGAATCTCATCATGGTCCTGCAAGTTTTGTAAAGTTGAGCACATTAATGTTCTAACAGAAAGGCAAGGGTAGGCCATCCCTTGTAGCCGAAGATAGAATTTCAGGGCAGCAAGTACGAAGAGGGATGGGCTCCCAGCGCTTCCTTCTGTCCTGGGGGCAGAGCATTGGGCATGATGAGCAGGGGCTGAGAGGAAGCATAGTCATTGGGACAACTCGGGGAACCAGAGAAATCTGTCATAAGTGGGGGTGCCTCAAGGAGAGACCTGCCCAGAGGGATTTGAAGATGAATGAGGAACCCCTGGGGGATGCTGACGAGGCCTCCACTTAGGAAGTGTTGTCTCTGGGCCAGAGGAAGCAGCCACTGCTTAGGACATCTGGGAACCAGGCTATGAAGCCGAGGTGACACTTGAACCAACCCGAAGAGAAAGATGGGATCCTGGGAGCCCAAGCTTAGACCGGAGCTGGAGGTGGTGGCCAGGACGGACCACGGAGAGGATGAAACACCCTGAAGCAGGCAGGATTAGTGAGCGGTCTGGGTGTCTGCGAATTGCCTGCTTCCACCATGGGTCCCTGTCTCATATGACATAAAAGCACTTTAGCTCTCCCTCGAGCTGGCGGGACAAGCATTCATCCCGCGAGGAAGGAAAACACTTTCAGGGGCATGATGGGCATGTGTGAGTGTGCAGGACATGGGGAGAGAACAAAGGGAGTCTACGAACAGTCCACTCCAGGTGGTTTTGGAAAAGAGAGCAGTGGGCCCATGGCCAGAAGAGCATGGAAGGAGAGTATGGGATGGGTTTGGTTTGGAGGATGCTCCAATACTGTTGGAAGTGATCCAGCAAAGAAGGTAGGGGAAAGGGAGCCCCCCAGGGAGCAGACAGTGCCATCACGGACGCCTTGCCTCCAGACTCAGCGGGACGCTGTGTCCCTTGCCAATTTGTTATTTGCTCCCCTAATCTTTCTCAACACAACACACACTTCGTTAAAAAAAATCCTTGAGGATCTCCCTCCGCTTCCTGTGCAAATATCTTTCTTTTTCTCTGTCTTTCTCTCTCCCTCCCTCCCTTCTCCTTCCTTCCTTTCATCCTTTTTGAAGCTTAACTATAGATAGTGTGTTGGCTCCGAGGGTTCTGTCTATTTTGTTCTTTTTTTTTGTGTTGATCTTAATCTTTCAGTCATATTTTCCCTAGATCCTGATTCTTTTTTTTCCCTGTTTTTGTCATTGTTTCACTGAATGTGTTTTTGTCATTATGACCTAATTGTGTGTGTGTGTGTGTGTGTGTGTGTGTGTGCGTGTGCTGTGCACTAGGTCTAGAGACCTAAAGTAGCTTTACTCATTAGGAACTGGTTAACTGCTCTTGGCCAAGTTAAATAACATCCCTGGATCTTCTTTTCCTCATCTGAAAAATGAGGTAATTACACTGCATATTGGTTTCTTGTAGCCCTAATTTCTTCCTTAATCAGAGGGAAGCCCAGAGCATTGATGGACCTCTTTTCTTCCGAGGGGTGTCCATCACTGGACAGATCTCACTCCCGCAGTGATTAGTCTAGATCAGGAAACTTACATTTGCTTTAGAGAGTTTCTCCCCTTACTAGTGGAATAAATCTTCGACCATCTGTATTGTTTTCCTGAGGCTGCTGTAACAAAGTCCCAAAAACCTCCTAGCTTAAAAGCACAGAAATGTATTCGCTCATCATTCTGGAGACCAGAGTCTGAAATCGGTATCAGTGGGTGGAAATCAAGGTGTCAGTAGGCTATGCTCACTCTGAAGGATTTGGGCAGAATCTCTTCCTCGTCTCTTCTGGCTTCTGGTGGCAGCTGGCCTTCCTTGACTTGTATACTATTCTAGTGTCTGCCTCCAAGGTCACATCGTGTTCTCGCCTTCTCTGTGTGTGACCTCCGGCTGTGCTCTCTTTGCTCTCTTCCCAGGGTACTTGTGATTGCATTTGGAGCCCACCCTGATAATCCAGGATAATCTTCCCATGTCAAGATCGTTAACTGAGTCACATCTATAAAGAACTTCTTTCCTTATAACATTTACAAGTTCCAAAGGTCACAATCTGATATATTTGGGTGACCATTTTTCAACCCATGACACCACCTTATACCAGCCTGGCTAATGGCCATCGGCAAGCAAGGGAGAGGAGTGACTGCAGTGCCATCTCTAGCCTCTCTCTCATCATAGGTGCAGCCTTTGTGAAATCAACCCCAGAGGGGGGTGCCGATAACTCCTGACAATCTTGGAGAAAAATGCACATCACTTCCCCAGGCAAAGAAGACAGAGCGTGTGTCCATGGAGCTGGAGTCTGGGCTTCTTTTTGAGGGCACCATGAAATCCACAATGTCCCAACTTCTTGACAGCTGATAAGAGACAGATAATCTGTTCTAAGAATGTTTTTTCTTTTGGTCTTTTCTCTTCTAGGTCACTGTCTAGAGAGAGGGTGTCATGGGAGGGAAGAAACTGAAGACCCAATGCCATGGACAACTCTTTTATTGTAAACATGGAGACTTCAGATCCAGATCTTATCAACCCCCAGAGCTCCTCTCCCTGCCCTCCAACTCCCTTCACATGGCTGAATGGTCAGATTTTTAATAAGCATTTTTGAATTGATATACATTAACTAAAAGTCCCAATCTCAAAATTTGCTGCCTGTATTTTTCCCTGTATGACATTGGGCAAATCACTACCCCTTCCTAGACTTCAATTTGCTCATTTGTTACTTGAAAGAGGATGGACAGTGAGGGCAGAGGCAGGAAGGGATGTCTAGTGTGAAAAAGACTGTATAATGTAGTGCAGAAACCCAAGCTTGAGAACCAGGCAGACTTGAGTTAGAAACCTGATTCTGGCACTCTACTAGTCACCATGCTCTTGAGCAAGTTGCTTTTCTTCTCCCAAGTCCTGGCTTCTCATCTGTAAAATGGGTTAACAACTGGTGTGGAGATTGTTATGGGTTGAATTACATCCCTCAAAAAGATACACTGAAGTCCTAATCCCGGGTACCTGTGAATGTGACCTTACTTGGGAACGGGGTTAGTGCAGATGTAATTAGTTAAGATGAGGTCTACTAATAGAGTAGGATGACCCCTCATCCAATATGACTGGTGTCCTTATAAGAAGGGAAAAAGACACATGGGGAGAAGATGGTCATGTGACAGCAGAGGCAGAGATTGGAGCAATGCATCCACAAGTCAAGGAATGCCAGGGGCTACCAGAAGCTTGAAGAAGTAAGAAAGGATCCTTTTCTGGAAGCTTCAGAGGGAGCATGGCTCTGCCAACACCTTGATTTCAGACCTCCAGCCTCCAGAACTATGAGAGAGTAAGTTTTTGTTGTTTTAAGCCCCATCCCCCATTTTGGGGTCATTTGTTACAGAAGCATGTAGGAAATTAAGACTGTTGTCATGTCTGCTTAGGCTCCTCTTGCCTGTAATGGTTTCTTGGGCTTTCACTGCTTCAATGACCTTGACAGTTTTGAAGAATGCTGGTGAGGTATTTTGCAGAATACCCTTCTATTAGGATTTTTCTGATGGTTTTCTCATGATTACACTGAGGTTATGGAATTTTTGGAGGAAGACACAGAGGTAAAGTGGATTCTCATTCCATCATATCAAGGGTGCATGCTATCAATATGATTTATGACTATGGATGCTGATATGATTTATGACTTGACCACCTGGCTGAGGTGGTTGGTCAGCTTCCTCTACTGGAAAGTTACTCATCCCTTCCCCTTTTCCTACTGTGCTCTCTGGAAGGAAGTCACCATCTGCAGCCCACACTTAAGAGATGGGCATTGTACTGCACACCCTTGAGGGTGAAATATCTACATACATTATTTAACATTCTTCTGCATGGAAGATGTGTCTCTTTTCTACTGATTAATTTATTCAATCATTTTTCTGTGAGTATGGGCTCATGGATATTTATTTAGTACCGTGGATTATGATCCAACCCTATTTATTTTGTTGCTCAAAGTATTTCAGCTTGACCATGGCTCTTGCTTCCCATTAGCACAGCCCTGATCACTCTGGGATTTTTTTTCCTTCCCAAGGACTTCCTTATTTCTGGCATATGAGATGCTCTAGGTTCATCTTGTATATTTCCTGTCCTCGTTCTAGAATCAGCCATTTCTCTAGGGAGCCCTGGCTTTTTTTTTTTTTTTTTTTTTTGAGGCTGGATTATTTTATTGCTAATGTATAGTAATATTCAAAAGGCTTATAAATAATGAACATACATTTGTGACTTAGGGCTATTAAAATGCTCAGCAAACAATTCCAGCTAATCTGATTTAATTGACATTATGTCAGAGGTTTTGAAGTTCTTTTTTTTT
>NW_028008176.1:0-923 GCF_054177405.1 Leptonychotes weddellii | reverse complement strand
AAAAAAAAAAAAAAAAAGAAGTTCCAGAATTTCTACACAGGAGGGCATCAGGCCTGAGTACCGCATGAGGTGGTTGATGCTGAGTTTACAGAGTCTTTCCATATGATTGAGACAATGACAGATGTCCACTTCAAAGCCTGGGGGACAGGGCTTCCTCTGGGAAGGACTGCTCGATGCATTTCCTATGAAGCATCCGATCCACCTTCCACTGGTATCAGATTGTCTTTGAACCTCAGCTCCAATAGCAGGTCTTTCCCTGTACCTGACGTTGCTTCTTGCTCCCTTATCCATTTCCCCAGAAGTCCCAAAATCAGGCCTTGCCTGACCCCCCAACTCTGCTAGATTCTGTCTCCCTGCCCGAATCCTACACAGAAGGGTTTTGAGATTGACACCCAGTTTCCTGCCTCGACTTTGCTGATCACGGCTGTCTTGGAAGCTGTGTCCATCCCCCCATCCATCCATGGAGGCATTTAATGAGCACTTACAATGTGCCAAGTACTGAGAACACAGGTGCGACCTCCTAGTACCATATACTCATCGACGGAGACTCATCAGCCTGCCTTCCTAGTCCCTTCTTGCCAACCGGCAAAATCCATCCCGCCTACGTGTTCTCCCGACCTGCCTCTGTGTGGCTTCAGGTTCCTTGTGATTCCGAGTGTGACACTGAGGTGGGCACAGCTTTTCTTTCGTTGTGCACAAATTATCACCGTCTATTGCACCACACGCCCTGCTGGGGACACTCTTTCCCCAGTATCTGCCACACCATCCTCTCCGTGAGGCCTTCCCTGATGGCACATTTCAAATGTCAAACACCTCTCCCCCCCACCCCCACCCCGCGCCCTGACCCGTTCCCCACTGTACCGCTCTCCATGGCAACTGTCACCGTGGCATATTCTACAGATCATACCAACTAGTTGTTCTGC
>NW_028008175.1:0-923 GCF_054177405.1 Leptonychotes weddellii | reverse complement strand
ACACATCACCCCCAAAGGGGTGGCTGTCAACAACCACGACTGTATTCTCTCACAGTGCACTGTGGATCCACTGGCTTCAGCTGCTATTTCTCTGCTCCGTGAGGTGGGCTGGGGCTGCATCCCCTGGGGGCTCTGCTTTGCTAGAACATTCCACGGTGGCTTCTTTGCTTACGTGGCCGATAACTTGGTGTACCTTCCTGTGGCCTTTCCTTCCATGGAGGCGTCTCATGCCTCTCCCTGTGGCCTCTCTCAACAGGAAGTGGTTGGACTCCTTCCGTGGCCGCTAGTTGCCCAGGCGACAGAAGCAGAAGCCGCCAGGCCTTCTTAGGCCCCAGAACAAGTATGGTGCCCCCCTGGCCATGTTCTATTGGCTAAATTGAGTCTCAGGGCCAATCCAGACTCACTGTGGGAGGACATGTCGCCAGAACACACGTGTGGGCAGATGTGGCTCCTTGGGGGCCATCTTGGAACACTGGCTGTCACAACCCATGGCACGGAAGAGGCCATGTGGTGTGGCGGTTAGAGCAATAACTCCCGAGTCAGACAAATGGGGGCTGAAATTGTGTCTCGTCCACTTCCTACTGTGGTAGGAAATATGACAGTGTGGTGCCAGTCACAAAACAAGACTCAGTATTATGTGCTGCCTTGATATCTGGAGGAATCAGAGGGCTGTGAAGGGTCTAACACAGCTTCCCCTCCCCCACGCCGCTCCTGTGGAGAAGGCCCCCCAGCCAAACACCCCTTCTTGTCACACAGAAGCTCTGTGCCCGCGGATCCCTGAGTAGTGGGTTCTAGTTCCCTCCCAGCTCGTGGAATTATTCAGACAAGCCCATCACACCCTCCCGTGGGAGCCGGGCCACCTCACCCTCTTGGTACTACAAAGCCTGCCTCTTTCACAACCCCGCCCGTTCACTCTGCTCCTG
>NW_028008174.1:0-923 GCF_054177405.1 Leptonychotes weddellii | reverse complement strand
GCGCGAGGGAGAGACTGAGGCACCACCACCGGCCAAGTACCTGTCTTTACCCGGCCACCGCGCTGGGCGTGCTTGAGCACCAACGCTCCGAGCTGCTGGGCGCCGGCCCTGCTGCGTGTTCCAGAAAGAGCGAGAGCTGGGTGTGCGCTTCACTGGATTCTTAAAGCAGATCGCCTTCGAGCAGACTCTCCGTCCAAACGGGGGGCCGCGGAGGGTGGGCGTCAGCCCCAAGGCCCTTGCAGATGGACTGCCGGCGACCCAGGCCGGGACAGAGCAGCTGGTTCTCCCTGTGCTCCGAGCGCCCTGGCGGCGAAGATTGAGAGGCTATGGAAGGTTTGGGCGAGGACGCTAAGGTCCAGCGTGGCACACGTGCAGGGCAGGGGGCCCGATCCAGGACAGATCACGGGTCTCCACCGCTGAATTCTCTATTCCCTGCGTGGCCTTGGGAAAGCCCCTTCCCCGTCCCCTCCTGGGTCTGAATTTGTGAAATGCAAGAGTTTGGACAATTTCCAAAGGCACTCTAGGGGTTTCTGCGAAGGTACCAGTCTGGACCCGCCTTCAAGCCCGCTTCCCTGGAAGCAGAAATGGGTCTTGAGGGTTCCCTGAGGTGAGCTTAGGGGGTACAGGGACAACGTGGGCAGCAGTTCCAGGATAAGCGGGCTGGTGGCTCTGGAGGGCCTTGGTTGAATGCAGGTTCTAGACTCCAGGCTTGGACTTAAATACGGAGAGGAGCCAACTGGGGAGCGTCTTCGTGCCCACAGATGGCCAGGCTCAAGCTGAGGCTCTGGGGTTCCTGGTCCCTCCAGTCTGCTCATGTCCCCTGACTCCACTCATAGTACCTATGTCCACACTTACTGAGGACCTACTATGTGCCAGACTTCCTCCTAGGAGAACGCAGTGCTTGTCTGCTATCCTATAGCTTA
>NW_028008173.1:0-923 GCF_054177405.1 Leptonychotes weddellii | reverse complement strand
AACTCTCTTTAGTTTGCCTTTTCTTAAGGACTCAAAGAGCTAATATAAGGTGATTTTGCTCTCCTATGTGCACGGTAACTATTGGGTGAAGAAAAAGGGGACTTCTCAGGAGGAAGTTTATTCAAGAGCAGGAGAATCTGACTTGTCAAAGAGCTACTCTATAACCTGGAACAATCACATAGTTTATGGGTGGAGTGCTACCAGATAACCTGCCTTAGGAAGATTCTGCATTGTTCTCTCAGACGTTCCAGTGGTGCATGATGAAGCACTTTAACTAAAAAGAACATATAGGCAACATATATCCCAGGTATAGGACATGGGGGGCTAATTATTGCTTCTGGGTGTGTGTGCGTGTGTGTGTGTGTGTCTGGGTCTGGGTCTGTGCACATGCACAAGCACGCACCTTGTTAGGCTAATAGGAGTAGGAAATTAAGAACACACTGAAGGCAGACAGAATTGGATTCAAATCCCTGCTCTCTGACCTACTGACTGTATGCCTTTGAAGCTGGGAATAAGATACCCAACCGCAACAGTCGTATGGGAATGTATCCTAGAAATGTTAAAGCAAGTTAGCAAGGAGGAAATGGTTTGTGTGGAAGCAAAATCATTTTATAGGTATCTTTTCAGGAACATCTTTCATTTAGTGAGAAGTAAATACTGTCACAACAGTTGTATGGGCATTTTTTGCCTTACTCCTTCATATACTTAGTTCCCACTCTTAAAATCTTTTTTTTTTTTTAAAGATTTTATTTATTTATTTGAGACAGAGAGAATGAGAGAGAGAGAGCACATGAGAGGGGGGAGGGTCAGAGGGAGAAGCAGGCTCCCCGCCGAGCAGGGAGCCCGATGCGGGACTCGATCCAGGGACTCCAGGATCATGACCTGAGCCGAAAGCAGTCGCTTAACCAACTGAGCCACCCAGG
>NW_028008172.1:0-923 GCF_054177405.1 Leptonychotes weddellii | reverse complement strand
CCAGGCCTTGGGGAGAGGCTTAAAGAGAGACTTAGAGAAAACTATAATTTAATGAATGTGGATATTTATCATCCTCCTAATTGTTCCTGAGAGTTATGGAGATGGAAAACATAATTCTGATATTCCTTCAGTCCTTATGCTGAGACTATGATTCATATATCTAAAGCATTTTTTCAGGGGTGCCTGGGTGGCTCAGTTCGTTAAGTATCTGCCTTCGGCTCAAGTCATGATCCCATGCTCTCTCTCATACTCTCTCTAATAAATAAGTAAAATCTTTAAAAAAATTAAAAAATAAAATATTTTTTCATAAATTATGACTTAACAAATATAAATAAATTAATGCATCTAGTGCTCAGATGAAGAAATGGAAATATCCTTCAAACCTGGAAGGTTTAGGGAATTTTCAAAGATCAGTTTCCTATTAGTGACTTTCACCTTACAGGTTGACCATAGAACCTCATTCTGCATTAGTTATCATTCATTCTTCCAAAGTATATGGCATTAGGTTTCTGTGTGCTGCCTATTGTAGTCAGAGGAAGCCCAGGAAGGAAGCAGGCATGAGTTTGAAGGTATCTGGCCTTAGGGACTCCAGCTAATTAGAGATAAAAGGGCAACTGACACCATAATATTTATAGCCATTACTAAGTCTTTGCAAGAAGGGAGAAAAGGTAAGGAGAAGCATGCTTTATAGACAACGCAGATTTAACTGCATTTAAAACAGAGCTTCCAGGGGCGCCTGGGTGGCTCAGTTGGTTAAGCGACTGCCTTCGGCTCAGGTCATGATCCTGGAGTCCCGGGATCGAGTCCCGCATCGGGCTCCCTGCTCGGCAGGGAGTCTGCTTCTCCCTCTGACCCTCCTCCCTCTCATGCTCTCTGTCTCTCATTCTCTCTGTCTCAAATAAATAAATAAAATCTTTAAAAAA
>NW_028008171.1:0-923 GCF_054177405.1 Leptonychotes weddellii | reverse complement strand
GCAGGAGAGAGGGGCACATCCGGTAGCTTGCGTGTGCATCTCACGTGCTAAGTGTGCATGTGTGTGCGCACCAGCCTTTGTGGGGGAGGGGCGGCCACGGACGGCCCGGCGTGGAGGGTGACAGCCGCGTCCCTGCCGCTCTCAGCCAGCCCTGTGCCGACAGGGAGTTTCTCCCTCACCGCCGTTAACAGACCCGGGGGAGGGTCCTCACGTCCACCGCCCTCGGGCCAGGTGGGCGCAGAGACCCCGGAGCCAAGCGTGGGTTCGGATCACCGTACTGCGCGCAGTCTGGTTCCTTCCATCAGACGCCCGGCAGCGTGACGCGGCCTTTCATTTCCGGGCGTGGAAGATGGGGCCACGTTTAATTTCCTGCCCGTCCCGGCAGGGCCTCGCGTGCCACCGTGGGGCTGTGTCCAGTGGAGGCCGCAGGCCCGACCCGGCGCTCGCTCCCTAGGCGTGTTTCCGACGACGTCCTTGAAGGTGTCCGAGACAGGCGCTCTGGGGTGGCGGCCTGCCTCCCCGTGGCCAGCAGGGTGCCTCCGAGGCCGGTGGGGCTGGGCGGCTCGTCCCCCAGCCTCACAGACTCAGCTCATTCCTGTGCCTCTCTTGCAGGTCAGCTGGCTGCCGGCACGTGTGAGATTGTGACCCTGGACCGGGACAGCAGCCAGCCTCGGAGGACGATTGCCCGGCAGACGGCTCGCTGCGCCTGCAGGAAGGGGCAGATCGCAGGCACCACGAGAGCCCGGCCCGCCTGCGTGGACGGTAAGAGCCCATGGCCAGGGACCCCGTCGAAGGCAGGGGCGGCGAGGTGCCGCCCGACACAGCCCACCCCACCCCTCCCCCAGCCCGGGACGTCTGCAGAGGCCTCCTGTTCTCCGGGTCAGGCCTGGGGCTGGACAGTCCCCATGGGGTGACTGCTCCCC
>NW_028008170.1:0-923 GCF_054177405.1 Leptonychotes weddellii | reverse complement strand
ACTGTACATAAATGTCCTCACTCTGGTGTAGTCAGAAAAGGATTTTTAAAAAAGATTTTATTTATTTATTTGAGAGAGAGAGAGTGATTGGGGAGAGGGGCAGAGGGAGAGGGAGAAGCAGGCTCCCCACCGAGCATGGAGCCCAATGCAGGGCTCGATCCTAGGACTCTGAAATCATGACCTGAGCCTAAATCAGATGCTTAACTGACTGAGCCACCCAGGTGCCCCAGAAAAGGAATTTTTATTACAAGTCTTCACATTTGGAAATAGGCTTGGGGGAGTTGAGTGCTTGCCCCTGGTCACACACCTAGGAATTGGCAGAATGAAGCCTAAATGTGGATCTTGCAGAACACAAACTTATGCCTCAGCTTAACTGTTTGTACTATTTTCATACAATTTTATTATTATTAACAGCATTTTAAAGTTATTGATCTCTTTAGAACCAGTGACAGGACTCCTGGATGGCAATGTTTCTTTCAGCTGAAATTCAATACTAGGAGTCAATATGGTTTGCTCTCTTTGTCAATTTGGTTTGCTCTCTTTTGAAAAGATCTGTGATTAATGGAAGAGAGTCAAATCCTGTGCTCTTTTCCAAGCCTGAGTGTTGTTCATTTCATTTTGTTGTTTTGTGCCCACTGGTCTTTGTTGTGATTGTCCATATACTGTATGAGTGTCCAGTTAAGTCAACATAATCAACTCTCTTCCATTAATCACAGATCTTTTCAAAGAGAGCAAACCAAATTGACAAAGAGAGCAAACCATATTGACTCCTAGTATTGAATTTCAGCTGAAAGAAACATTGCCATCCAGGAGTCCTGTCATTGGTTCTAAAGAGATCAATAACTTTAAAATGCTGTTAATAATAATAAAATTGTATGAAAATAGTACAAACAGTTAAGCTGAGGCATAAGTTTGTGTTCTGC
>NW_028008169.1:0-923 GCF_054177405.1 Leptonychotes weddellii | reverse complement strand
AAAAAAAAAATGGAGAGATCTTGCCTGTTCGCCTTCCTTTCTGTTGCACTCTTTTTCTCTCTCTCTAATGCACAAAACCATTGTGGGGAAATAACTAAAGGTGTGGGCACCAAGAAAGAGGAAATGAAGTGGGAGTGAAAACATGAAGAAACCTTAAGAAAATTGCTAGTTATTTCCGAGACTTGGTTAAACCATGAAGCAAATGAAATATAGCTTTGGAAGACTGTTTTCCTCTTGATTTTTCTTCCCTCACCCCCGCCCCCCTCATAGGAACCCCTCTCCCCTCCCTCTTTATTATTGTTCTCTACCTGGACTGTTTTTTCTGGACTAGGCTCCCTTCCTACCAATCTGTTCCCTCCTTGAATCAGCTAATGACTCTACCCTTGGAAGTTCAAACAGTGGATAACTGATAATTAGGCCTACTTAGCACTCTAATCTGTTACCTGGTCATCCCAGGGCTCCCCAACTGCTCTGGAAAGAGAGTAAGATGAAGAAATGAGGCACAACAGGAAGGGAAGGAAAGGTGAATAAGTAAGTCAGCTGTTATTCCTCTCAGGTATAACCAAATTTTAAAATACTGTAGCTGAGGTTGTAATGTAACCCCAGAGAAGAGCTCTTTCATAGAGAAATCCATACATCATGAGATTGACCCTCTTCCTGAAATCTTTAATTTGTTGGGGAAGTCATCCCAGGACTTTCATTTACATCCCTTGAAATTTCTTAACTTGCTTCCATATAACACTAGTTTTAACTTATAGTACTGAGTTTCCAAGGAAATATATGTAAAATATATCTAGCCATGGGGCACCTGGGTGGCTCAGTCGTTAAGGGTCTGCCTTGGGCTCAGGTCCTGATCCCAGGACCCTGGGATCAAGCCCCGCATCGGGCTCCCTGCTCGGCGGGAGGCTTGCTTCTCCCTCTCC
>NW_028008168.1:0-923 GCF_054177405.1 Leptonychotes weddellii | reverse complement strand
TAGGGCTCAATCCTAGGACTCTTGAGATCATGAACTGAGCCGAAGGCAGACACTTAACCGACTGAGCCACCCAAGTGCCCCTGTAAATAGAACCTTTGAACATACTACGTGATGGTTTATTTATCACTTAATCATCATTCTTCAAAACCATTCTTAAAAAAGACTTACACTGGCGCCTGGGTGGCTCAGTCGGTTAAGCGACTGCCTTCGGCTCACGTCATGATCCTGGAGTCCCTGGATCGAGTCCCGCATCGGGCTCCCTGCTCGGCAGGGAGTCTGCTTCTCCCTCTGACCCTCCCCCCTCTCATGTGCTTGCTCTCTCTCATTCTCGCTCTCTCAAATAAATAAATAAAATCTTTAAAAAAAAAAAAAAAAGACTTACACCAATCCAGCACATTTTTTTTTTCTTTCCTGTCCACTTATCTTCTTTTATTTTTAAAGATTTATTTTACTTTTTTATTTGAGAGAGAGAGAGGAAGTAGGTGAGGGTCAGAGGGAGAGGCTCTCTAGCAGACTTCACGGTGAGTGCAGAGCCCAACGTGGGACTTGATCTCATGACCCTGAGATCATGAATGACCTGAGCTGAAATCCAGAGTCCCACACTCAACTGACTGAGCCACCCAGGCACCCCTGTCCACTTATCTTCTTAAAAATACCCATTCATCTGGGCGCCTGGGTGGCTCAGTTGGTTAAGCGACTGCCTTCGGCTCAGGTCATGATCCTGGAGTCCCGGGATCAAGTCCCGCATCGGGCTCCCTGCTTGGCAGGGAGCCTGCTTCTCCCTCTGACCCTCCTCCTCTCAAGCTCTCTGTCTCTCATTCTCTCTCTCAAATAAATAAATAAAATCTTTAAAAAAAAAAATTATTAAAAATACCCATTCATCTGTCATTATGATTTAATTTACATTGTTTTCCTTTCAAATT
>NW_028008167.1:0-923 GCF_054177405.1 Leptonychotes weddellii | reverse complement strand
CCCAAGCCTGGTCCAGAGCCAGGCCCCGGCTCTTCAGTCCCGGGGAGGCCGAGAGGGCAGGAGCCTGCGCAAGGAAAGTCCGGAGCCGGCGGAGGGGGGCTCAGGAGCCCGGAGGAAAGAAGCCGGCTCCCTAAGGTGCGCGTGCGAGGTGAAGCAGCCGCGCCGCGGGAGAAGCTGAGCGGTGGAGAAGCTGAGCGCGCTCTCCAAGGTCGCGGAGGCTCGCCGGGGAAGGTGGCCGCACTCAGCAGCCGACCTGCAGCGCGGCCGCACCGGCCTTCCACCCGAAGAAGGTGCCGTCTAGGGCGCCCACAGCTCGAGAGGCGAGCTCAGCGCATCTGCAAAGCTCCGGAGGCCAGGCCGAACCTCCCGTTAGCGGCGAGCAGCTGGCGACTAAGGGGAAGCCAATGCTCATTTACCGGCCCGAAGATGCGGGGCCCTCAAAATCCTGCTAAATCTGCTCTGCCCCTGCTCCATGAACGGAAGGACAAAGCCTCGACGACAGCACATCTGATGACAACATGGTCTCCTGAGTATTTTCAGCCCAGTGTTGAGACCTGCTGCTCAGAAAAAAAGATTTCCTTCCGAACCTTACTGCTCGGGGGCGCTGCACCTGGCGCCCAAGAGCTCTGACCGACACGTACGACGAGATTAGCGCAGTGCGCGCGCCTGCTCCCTCACCAGCCGTCCGACAGCCCAGGGGCCCAGGGTCAGTTTGATTTTTAAGTCTTACCATCAAGAAACCCATATCGTAAGGCTGTAACTACCACACAGAGTGACTCCTCCGATGGGTCTGGGCAAAGTAAACGGAAACGTCCTGAAAGGGATTCACCCTTCTAGACGCCATGAAGAACATTCGCACTCATGGGAAGAGCTCAGACCATCCGCAGGGGTTAGGAGGAAGTGGATTCCAGCCCCCGCGGGTG
>NW_028008166.1:0-11966 GCF_054177405.1 Leptonychotes weddellii | reverse complement strand
GTTGTGTTTTCATTTTCATTGGTTTCCATGAATTTTTAAAAATTCTTCTTTAATTTCCTAGTTGACCCATTCATTCTTTAGCAGGATGCTCTTTAACCTCCAGTATTTGAGTTCTTTCCAACTTTGCTCTTGTGATTGAGTTCTAGTTTCAAAGCATTGTGGTCTGAAAATAGGCAGGGAATGATCCCAGTCTTTTGATACTGGTTGAGACCTGATTTGTGACCTAGGATGGGATCTATTTTGGAGAATGTTCCATGGACACTAGAGAAGAATGTGTATTCTGTTGCTTTGGGATGGAATGTTCTGAACATATCTGTGAAGTCCATTTGGTCCAGTGTGTCATTTAAAGTCTTTATTTCCTTGTTGATCTTTTGCTTAGATGATCTATTTCAGTGAGGGGGGTGTTAAAGTCCCCCACTATTATTGTATTGTTTTTGATGTGTTTCTTTGCTTTTGTTATTAATTGGCTTGTGTAATTGGCTGCTCCCTTATTAGGAGCATAGATATTTACAATTGTTAGATCTTCCTGTTGGATAGACCCTTTAAGTAGGATATAGTGTCCTTCCTCATCTCTTGTTATAGTCTTTGGTTTAAAATCTAATTTGTCTGATATAAGGATTGTCACCCCAGTTTTCTTTTGGTGTCCATTAGCATGGTAAATTGTTTTCCACCTCCTCACTTTCTATCTGGGGGTGTCTTTGGATCTAAAATGAGTCTCTTGCAGACAGCCTATTGATGGGTCTTGTTTTTTTTTCCAATCTGATAGCTTGTGTCTTTTGATTGGGGCATTTAGCCCATTTACATTCAGGCCAACTGTTGAAAGATATGAATTTAGTGCCATTGTATTGCCTGTAAGGTGACTGTTACTGTATATTGTCTGTGTTCCTTTCTGGTCTATGTTGCTTTTAGGCTCTCTCTTTGCTTAGAGGACCCCTTTCAATATTTCTTGTAGGGCTGGTTTCGTGTTTGCAAATTCCTTTAGTTTTTCTTTGTCCTGGAAACTTTTATTTCTCCTTCTATTTTCAATGACAGCCTAGCTGGATATAGTATCCTTGGCTGCATATTTTTCTCATTTAGTGCTCTGAATATATCCTGCCAGTCCTTTCTTGCCTGCGAGGTCTCTGTGGATAAGTCTGTTGCCAATCTAATGTTTCTACCCTTGTGGGTTACAGATCTCTTCTCCCGAGCTGTTTTCAGGATTTTCTCTTTGTCTCTGAGACTCGTAATTTTTACCATTAGATGTCGAGGTGTTAACCTATTTTTATTGATTTTTGAGGAGGGTTCTCTTTGCCTCCTGGATTATGATGCCTGTTTCCTTCCCCAAATTAGGGAAGTTCTCTGCTATAATTTGCTTCAATATACCTTCTGCCCCCCTCTCTCCTTCTCCTTCTGGGATCCCAATTATTCTAATATTGTTTTGTCTTATGGTATCACTTATCTCTTGAATTCTGCCCTCATGATCCAGTAGTTGTTTATCTCTCTTTTTCTCAGCTTCTTTATTTTCCATCATTTGGTCTTCTATATCACTGATTCTCTCTTCTGCCTCATTTTTCCTGGCAGTTAGAGCCTCCATTTTTTATTGCACCACATTAATAGCCTTTTTGATTTTGACTTGTTTAGATTTTAGTTCTCTTATTTCTCCAGAAAGGGTTTCTCTAATAACTTCCATGCTTTTTTCTAGCCTGACCAGTATCTTTAAAATCATCATTCTGAACTCTAGTTCTGACATGTTACCAATGTCTGTATTGATTAGGTCCCTGGCAGTCAGTACTGCCTCTTATTCTTTTTTTGAGGTGATTTTTTCCGTCTTGTCATTTTGTCCAGAGGAGAATAGATGAATGAGAGAACAATATGCTAACAGGGTAGCAATGTCCCCAGAAAAATATACACTAAACAAATCAGAAGAGAACTGAAACTGGGGCATAAGAAAGGGAAAGAAAGAAAAAAGAAAAAAAAAGAAAAAGATAAAAACAAACAAACAAAGAAAAAATAGAATATGATCAATTATGATTAGGCTGGTGCATAGATCAGTGCCACACATTAGATTTTGGGCGTATTTTGGTCTGTTAGAAGAAAGTGCCTCCCAAAATTTTAAAGAAAGAAAAACTTATATATGTACAAAAATAAGGGTAAATACAATGAAGGGATGGAATATGACTGTAAAGATGAAAATTATAAAAGATTTTATAAAAGGAATTGTTAAGATAAGAAGTTGGTTGAAAAAAGAAAGAAGAGTATTTAAAAAAAGAAAGAAAAACAAAAGGGAGAGCATGTGATCAGGCAGGAGACTAGAATAAAGCCCTACACTAGAGATTTAGGGTGTATTTTGATCTGTGAGAGGAAACTGTATCCCAAAATTTTAAAGAGAGAGCAACTTAAATATATATATCAAAAATAAGGTTAAGTACTCTGAAGGGATAGAATATGACTCTAAAAATGAAAAATAAAAAGGATTTTTAAAAAAAGAGATCGATAAAATGTTGGTTGAAAAAGGGAAATAGAAAACTTCAAAAAAAAAAAAAGAAAAAGAAAGTTAAAAAATAAATTAACTTTGAAAGACTAAAGAGTCATGGGAAAAAAGCCATGAATTCTATGTGCAGTATTCACCTAGTGCTGGAGTTCTGCCATTCTCAATGATCGGTAAACTTGGTCTTGGCTGGCTGTTTTTGCTGATCTTTTGGGGGAGGGGCCTGTTGCCGTGGTTGTCAGATGTCTTTGCTGGAGGTGGAATTGCCCTGCCCCTGCTGGGTCCAGGCTAAGTAATCTGCTCGGTTTTGCTCTCGAGAGCTTTTGTTCCCTGCAAGCTTTCCATACAGCTTTGGAGGACGAGAGTGAAAATGGCGGCCTCCCAATCTCCACCCTGGAAGAGCTGAGAACTTGGGCCCCACTCCTCAGTGAGCTCCCAGAGAAAAGCAGTCAATCACTCCTGTGACCGAGTGTTTCTATCTCTGGCACCTGACCCCGTGTGGAGTCTCCAAACCCAGCAGATCCCTGCGGTGGATTCTCACATGGCTCCTCCCAGGGAGGAAGGGGAATCTCCCCTGATCTGCTGCTTGTTGAGTCTCTGCTGGAAGAGTAGTGGCTCGACTGTGCCGTGCGTTATGGTTTATGGCAACCCTGAGCTGAGAGCCCACTTGTCAGCTCTGTCTCTGCAGCTGGCTTTCCCGCTCTGAAACCTGGGAGCTCTGCTGCACTCAGGCACCCCTGGTCTTTCTGTGACCCCAAGGGTCCTGAGACCACACTGTCTCAGTGAGGGTTCCACCCCCGCTTAGCCACTGGAGTGACATCCCACACCGGAGCCAACTTCTAAAATTTCCGATTTTGTGCTCCACTGCTCTCTCACTTGCCAGAGGCAGCCGACGGAGGCCCCTTTCCCCACTGTCTATCTTCCCAAATATCACCTCGGATTCACTTCTCTGCACGTCATACCTTCCAGAAAGTGGTCGCTTTTCTGTTCAGAGAGTTGTTGCTATTCTTTTCTTTGATCTCCTGTTGAGTTCATAGGTGTTCAGAGTGGTTTGATCCCTATCTAGCTGAATTCCTGGGACCAGAAGAAATTTAGGTCTCCTACTCCTCTGCCATCTTGCTCCTCCCCTCCTCCGTTTGCTATACTTTTCAGTTTAAATCTTAACTTCTTCTCTTCCAACTGAGTAATCTATGTGTATGTAGGTTTCTGTATATTTAACATAAACTCAATAAAAATATTTTTTTATATACATGGATAGGGAGAATTGAGAAAAAGTTTCTGAAATTCATATGAAAAACAAATAATGGTATCCAGATAAACTTTACTACTAACAATGAATAAAATATAGAGCTTTTTATTTTCAGAAAACATCTTTCTGATTTTAAATGTAGTATCAAATATTATTTAAAATATCTCAGATACTTTGGTAGATATACATATTAAGAAGTTTCTTGTAATTGCAATACCCAAAGAAAATTTCCATTAACAATATAGATGCATATCTTTTTAAATGTTTTTCTAAGCAAAACATAAAAATACTTATACTTTTTTTTAATTAAAAAGTATTATGCACAACTTTGCATATTTTAAAATATAGGCCCATGTCATCATTTTGTGATGTATCATAATTAATTAATTAATTAATTAATTATTTACTTTTAGTATTCATTTTAAAAATCCATTATTATGAATATTTAGACTACTTCCCATTTTTCATTGTAGCAAACACCCCATAATAAGCATTATTATGTAAATAAACATTTTAGAGCAATTGTCCAATTATAGTCTCAGTTTAAATCCCAGAAAAGAAATTACCCAGATCTAGCCTTTATTGTCCTTTCTTAATTCATTCAATAAATTGTATGTGTATATGAGTGTGTGAATCATTCTGCATCTTATCACAATTATAACAAGAAATAAACATTCATTTTAAAATATAGGTATGCAAGAGAATGAAATAATCATTAATCTTAGCACTGAAGATCATATTAAAATATTTTAATATATAGATGTACATGCATGGGTGTGTGCATGTATATTGGTGTTTTTATATTTTACTTAGAATTATCACATTTTTTTCTTTTTTATTCTAAATTAAAATTAGTTCATATACTTAGAATAGAAATTGCAAGGCACTTTGTTTTATTGACTGAAACAGTTTCCAAATATAGACAAATGAGCAGGTTAGGGAATTTTAGGAAGCCACTTCTATTATAAAACTAAGAGTTGAGGTAACAGTTGAGGTAACAGATAATTGTTTTTTTCTGGAATTAATTTTTATTTTCCTGATCCTTTCCCTTCAGTTAACCATGCCCTTTAAATTACCTATATTAGTGCTAAAAAAAAAAAAAAAGAAAGAAAGAAAGAAAGAAAAAGAAAAAATAAAGCAACAGTGGCACTTTGTGTTGTGTTTTATTTTGTTTTCTCTTACAGCAACAGTCTCTAACAACCTTGGCGTGGAAGAAGGACATTACCAAATAAGTCATCAGAAACTGACCTAAACCAAGAAGGGAAAAATAATTTCACCCTCATCTCTGTTGTCACTGCTGAGGGTTTAAAATATGAAATAATAAATCATCTGCCCTTGAATCACCTAAATTATGTCTGATGTTTTCTCTGTATTTTCAGTATCAACTTCTACCCTATCCACTGCAACTTGAATCCAGAAGAGGCTCTGAATCAGGTGAAAGCAGCTTAAGATCCTCATCTCATGATGCCAAGAGGCACTGCTATTTCAGTCTCATGACCCAAGGATAGAGGGTCCCATTTCCCCTTATGCTCCTTAGGTTGACCTGAATCTCCCTCCTTCGGTCCAACCTCCCTCCTCTTCAGAACTCCTAGCTTTCAGCTAGCCTGTGACTTGCCCCAGTGGTACTGACTCAGTCTCCTCTTGTTAACTGCTTCTCCTCTTTGAAAGCTGTATATCTACTTTAGCCTCTTGAGACACTTGTTTACCAAGAGTAGATTTATCATGGAGCTAAGGAAGGAAAAGCATCAGGGCCACTTACTTGAACAGGCCTCTTTTCAAAGTTAGATCCTTAAATTTTGTATTCTTTTTCTCAGAGTTCATCAAGTTTTATATAGTTTGGGACCTACAGAACCTGGATCTTCCTCTTTACCAGCAACCTTGGCAGTGGTGTGCTAGAGCCAGTTCATACCAGCTGGCAAGAAATTTTGCTCTTATAAAAAAAAAATAGACAAGTTTTGGTGAAGGTGTGGAGAAATTGGAACTGTTGCACACTGTTGATGGGAATACAAAATGGTGAAGCTGTTATAGAAAAAAATTATGATAATTCCTCAAAAAATTAGAACTCAAACTACCATATGATCCAGCAAAGATGGAGTAGAAATGTCTTGCAGGAAAATTATTTTGTTTTTGGATTTGAAAAGGAGATGGATGCTGTAGCTAGGTGGGTGCTGCTGAAATAAAATGTTGTGTTTCCTGGGGAAAACATCTCTATTACTCATAATTCCATACAAATTATGTGAAAGGCCACTGAAAATTTGGAAATCATGCAGTCATGTAATACTTTGAGGATATTTATTCCTATTTAGGAAATGCAGGGCTTAGTAATTCTGTATCAGTCAAAATATGTGCTGTTATGCTGATACACTGTCGTATGAACTCTTCATTTAGTAATAGATGTAAGTTCTCAGAAATCAAAATGCAACACCATTTCCTCATGGCTTAAAGTCTATTGCAGGCAGGTTTTGATACCTGACATTTTTCTGGAATTACTCTGGAAGAATGATCACTTACCTCTACCGTGTTAAATTCTATGATGATTTATGTCATCTTGTGCAGGTACAGTACTTTTTCTGGACAGCCAAGTCTGTCCTCTGTTTGATGACTAGCCCTCCAGGCTTCTTCAGTCTTGCAGCTCTATATTCTTAACACATGACTCCATGATTGCCAACAAAACTGAAGAAAGTGTGGAAAACACATACCTGTCCACTATACATCTAACTGGCAGTGATACAAATAATTAATTCTCATGGTGCATTGCCTCAGTCGAGTCACATAACCCTAACTTAAAAGGAGGCTGAAAAACATCAGGAGAACTTGTGGAATATTTGGTGAGCATTACTGTCCCTACCACATATGAAATGGAAAAAACTAAGGTTGTGACATCTGTGACTTGATATAAGCCTGCCATAGGTCCCAGGATGGAAGACCTTCCAAAGCACCCTCTGACAAGGCTGTGGTCATTGATTTGGCTAAGTCTTCCCTCTGATCCCTTCACTCATAAGTCCCTGTAGTATCAGTTTGCTAGTTTGTGAGTTGGATGCTAAACAAATTTCTGAGGTACATGGACATTGGAAAGGTGCCATTGCTGCATTGACAAGGCCTATAGCCATTTCTAAAAGTTGGGAACCCTGGGTGCACATATGTGCATAAACTGAGTGTCATGAGTGATAGCCACAAGAATGTTCCTTGCAGTCCTCCTACTACAAGGAGCATGAATGGTAAAGGGTCTGAGCTGCTGCACATTTTTGTCAAGGCCACCCTGCCCATGATTCCAACCAATAGTAGAATCTTGATAGAGATATGAAGAAAGGCCATCCTGGATGACTCAGGAGTCCTCTGACAGCTGCCTCTGGCTTAAGAACTCCCCAACAGTCCCGCTGAAACTTCCCTACATTGAATAGATCCTCCTTAAAATGTGCGAATCTCAGGCTGCTACTGCTCAATTTTATCTCCCTCTTGCCTTCCCTTGGGGTTGGACTTACTCCATGTCGGCCAGCTTTCTCATCTTTCTCCCCATTTTTCACAGTGGCTTTCCTCCTAATAAAATCAATGTGCCTTTAGTCCTGTCCTGGCATCTACTTCTCAGAAGATCCAGAATAAAACAAGTAATACTGAAAGTGTTATAAGTAAATTGGTAGCAAGATGTGGATTTGGTCTGGGAGCAAGGAGGACAGGATCCTCGTTGGAAAAAAGGGCGCAGATAGTCCCTACCACAAGGTGGCAGTACAATTCTACAAATTTCATGGGGACAAGGGAAAAGAGCCCACTAGAGGAGAATGTGGTAGTAGAGATGCAATAAAGCAGGCATTTAAAGTCAGTGGAGTTCGCTGATTACTGCTAAGTTTTGTTGATGCCCTCTAGAAGGGTGATAAGAGATCGGAGGCTGTTGCCAAGCAGTTACTCCCTATACCTACGAGCCATAGAGTGCCAGTGGTACTTATAAAGAGGCCTTTATCAGACATTGTTGCATGTCAGACACAGGTGAATGGCAGGCAGAAAATCTATGTGTTACACTTGCAAGTTCCAGAGACATCTGAATACTCAGCCAAAGGAGCTCTGTTAGGCTAAGGTCAGGGTGCTGTGGGAAAAACCTGAGATCCTGGAAACAGGAAAGAGGACATCTGGATGTATGTCACTGAAGATGTTGATTCTCTTACACCCACCTCCTCTGCTCAGTGATTGGAAGCCACTGTGCTTGAAGATGCTGCAGAAATTTCTTCCCCGCAAGGCAATAGGTGCCTCCACCGCTATCCCGTAGGAGTTTTCCATCTCTTCTTCTGACTCCTAGGCCAATACTTAGGATTAAATCCTATCATAACACAGATGGTGATGTGCTGGCCGGTGGGTAATGCTTAGCTGTCAGAATCCAAGAGGTCATAATTACCGTTGTGATCAGTATGGGTGGAGGAACAGCCAAGGGGACTTGACTCACAGGTAGTTTTGCAGACAGTAAATAGAGGGCTGAGGCTTTTTAGATGCAAAATAGACTGGCAGCCAACTAGGGAGTTGCTTACATCAATAATGAAGAGAAAGCAAGAACAACAGGAGACCAAGGATTGTCTCTCCAGTAAAAAATCACAGTCCCTGAGTGTCAGTTCCCAGACCTGAACCAGTTTTTAGATATGAAACCCATGGACTGAGAATATGGCTTGATTCCTTGTTGGGAAGATCCTCAACTCCATGGAAAGTATAAACTGTCGTGATTCCTCCCGTCTTTCCCTAAAGGAAGCTAACACCAATTATTCAAGTGTCCGTACACGGGCAGAAGGGGACTGACAATATATTTTGAGGACAATTGACACAAATTCTGGGTTGATTTTGATACTCAAAGTATCATCAGCACCTGTTGGATTTGAGCCTAGGAGAACCAGGTAATAAATTGGTTCTTGGCTAAAGTCTGGCTCACAGTTGCCTCCTGGGTCTATAGATAAGTCCATCGGTCATTTCCCCAGTTCTCTATTGCATACCTGGAATTGATATACAGTTTGAGTAATCCCACATTGAATTCTTGACCTGTGGAGTAAAAGCTCTCCTAGTAGAAAAGACCAAAAGTGAACCCCTGACTCACACCATCCCCCACTGGCCAAGAGAGTAAATCAAAAACAACATATCTTGTATGGTGACAGATGTTAGCTACACATGTGGTGAGCATAGCATGACACATAGAGTTGTTGAATCACCATGTTGTACACCTGAAACTAATATAATATTCTGTGTCAACTATACTCAAAAACAAAAACCAAACATATCTTGGGGACAGGAGGTAGTGGAAATTAGTATCACTGTTAAAATGCAGGGGTGGTGGTATCCATCATATTTTTGTTTAATTTGTCAGTCTGGTCCCGGCGGAAACCAGATGGAACCTGATAAATGATCAGACTAATGCTGCCGTATCTAACAATACAGTTCACCCTTGAAGAGCACGGGGTTAGGGGTGCTGAACCCCCTCTTCATGGTTAAAAATCTATGTGTAACTTTTTTGTCTCCCCCGTAACTTACCTACTAATAGCCTACTGTTGACCAGAAGCCTTACTTATAACATGAACACTTGACTAATAAGTATTTTGTATGTTATATGTGTTATATACTGTATTCTTTCAATAAAGTAAGCTAGAGAAAAAAGTGTGGTTAAGAAAATCATAAGGAAGAGAAGATACATTTACCCTACTGTACATATATTTATTGAAAAATATCTGCATATCAGTGGACCTGAGAAGTTCAAACTTATGTTGTCCAAGGGTCAACTGTATACCTAATTCCAATCAATGTGTCAGATGTAGTATCATTTCTGGAAGCAATTAATAAAATCTCAAGCACATGGTATGTGGCCACTGATTTGGGGAATATATTGTTTTCCATTCATATTAGTAATAGTTGACATCCATGTTCACATTCCCTGTGCAGCAGGAATAGGCAAAAGTAAAACACAATACACTCCAGAGGAATCTCTTCTTTCCTCAGTGTGCCTCTTGGTGTCCTCTAATGGCAAGGTTTAGCATCACCCTCACTTGTAATGGATAAAATATTTAGAATTCAATCCATTATTGCAGAGCAGGTATTGAATAGTGAATTCAAGTCTGAGAGGCAATAAATAACCTGGCCTTCTGGCCTTCTGGTAATGGGCCTGAAAAGTACTAAAACATTGGAGACAAGGGGGTCTGGTGTAGAGGCATGTGGGTATTCCCACATATGGGAGTAGGTACAAAGTGTTAATATTTTTGTATCACATATTAATACCCACCAGAAAACATTCATAACCAGAAAGACACTAAACACCAAGAGTGTCATGATGGGCATATAAACGGCATGGCCTTGGTAGCTATGTATAGGCCTAATACCTATATTTCTACTTACTGAAGCAAATACAGTTACTGCTGCCTCTAAATGTCAAACTTGTATTGCAGAGACCAATATTAAGCTCCAATTCAGCACTTTTTTTTTTTTTTTTTTTTTTTTTTTGAGGAAAGCAACTTGGCGACAAGTTGATCATGTCAGAACTTCTTCCATCCTGGAAAGGCCAGAGGTTTGTTCTATTAATTTTGTTCAATTATTTGTTCACCTTTCCTACCTGCAGAACCTTGGCTGGCACTACTGTATACGGGATTACTGATATAACCAGTAATATAATGGAATCCATAGGCATAGACTCCCACATTGCATAGCATCTGACCAAGGTAACCACTTCATAGTGAAGCAATTGTGGGAACGAGCCCACGACTATGAGATCCACTGATTGTTTCTCATACTGTGCCACTTAGCCTCATAGACCTCTTGAACAGCTTTCTCTTTTTTTTCTCAAGTCCTAGCATATTTTTCTGAGGTTTATTGACCAAAATTCCACATAGAAATCACACTCAAGAGCACAGACTTTAAGATGATAGTACAATGATAATATTTTCCCATTTATTAATCACCATACATTATATCATTAGTTTTTGATGTAGTGTTCCATGATTCATTGTTTGTGTATAACACCCAGTGCTCCATGCAATACGTGCCCTCTTTAATACCCATCACCAGGCTAACCCATCCCCCCACCCCCCTCCCCTCTAGAACCCTCAGTTTGTTTTTCAGAATCCATAGTCTCTCATGGTTCATCTCCCCCTCCGATTTCCCCCCCTTCATTCTTCCCTTTCTGCTATCTTGTTCTTCTTCTTCTTCTTCTTTTTTTTAACATATAATGTATTATTTGTTTCAAAGGTACAGATCTGAGATTCAACAGTCTTACACAATCCACAGCGTTCACCATAGCACATACCCTCCCCAATGTCTATCACCCAGCCACCCCATCCTTCCAGCCCCCACCACTCCAGCAACC
Source organism: Leptonychotes weddellii (assembly GCF_054177405.1). NCBI lineage: Eukaryota > Metazoa > Chordata > Mammalia > Carnivora > Phocidae > Leptonychotes > Leptonychotes weddellii. The sequence continues at coordinate 932 of NW_028008166.1, read as the reverse complement.
TTCAGTTTGTTTCCTGAGATTAAGAATTCCTCATATCAGTGAGATCATATGATACATGTCTTTCTCTGATTGACTTATTTCACTCAGCATAATACCCTCCAGGTCCATCCACGTCATTGCAAATGGCAAGATTTCATTCCTTTTGATGGCTGCATAATATTCCATTGTATATATGGACCACATCTTCTTTATCCATTCATCTGTCAATGGACATCTTGGCTCTTTCCACAGTTTGGCTATTGTGAACATTGCTGCTATAAACATCGGGGTGCACATACCCCTTCGGATCCTTACATTTGTATCATTGGGGTAAATACCCAGTAGTGCAATTACTGGATCATATGGTAGCTCTATTTTTGACTTTTTGGGGAACCTTCATACTGTTTTCCAGAGTGGCTGCACCAGCTTGCATTCCCACAAACAGTGTAGGAGGGTTCCCCTTTCTCTGCATCCCCGCCAGCATCTGTCATTTCCTGACTTGTTAATTTTAGCCATTCTGACTGGTGTGAGGTGGTATCTCATTGAGGTTTTGATTTGGTTTTCCCTGATGCCGAGCAATGTTGAGCACTTTTCATGTGTCTGTTGGCCATTTGGATGTCTTCTTTGGGAAGATGTCTGTTCATGTCTTCTGCCCATTTCTTGAATGGATCATTTGTTCTTTGGGTGTTGAGTTTCATAGGTTCTTTATAGATTTTGGATACTAGCCCTTTATCTGATATGTCATTTGCAAATATCTTCTCCTATTCTGTCGGTTGTCTTATGGTTTTGTTGATTGTTTCCTTTGCTGTGCAAAAGCTTTTTATCTTGATGAAGTCCCAATAGTTCATTTTTGCCCTTGCTTCCCTTGCCTTTGGCAATGTTTCTAGGAAGAAATTGCTGTGGCTGAGGTTGAAGAAGTTGCTGCCTGTGTTCTCCTTTAGGATTTTGATGGA
>NW_028008165.1:0-923 GCF_054177405.1 Leptonychotes weddellii | reverse complement strand
CAGACTCCCTGCCGAGCAGGGAGCCCGATGCGGGACTCGATCCCGGGACTCCAGGATCATGACCTGAGCCGAAGGCAGTCGCCTAACCAACTGAGCCACCCAGGCGCCCTATGGTAAGTATCTTTGATAGCTCAGGGAACTGAGAGAGAAGTAACTTGCCTGAAATTACAATTTTTAAGTGATGGAACCATAATTCCAACAAGAATTCTAACCCAGAACCCACTTTCTTAGCTACTAGAGAACCAGAGTTTACAATCTCTGTACCTAACCTATCACTTCGGCCCTTCTCGGACTTGCTTCTCCTAACACTCACTATGACTAATTTCAGCTTTGTAGGATAAGAGTATTTTTTCCATGAGATGAAAAAGCCTGGGGAAAAACTGGCCTGAAGCAAGGAATCCAGAGTTCTGGATTTGGATGGTTTCAGGCTGAGATGTCAATGAAGTATCTGAAAAAAGTTATGAAGTAGACATGAAGTAGGCTACTGTCTACTTCATTGATTTGGACCTCAGAAGAGAAAACTGGGTTGATATATACATTTGATGTAATAATTCTACTACTAATAATAACGTAGCTAGCATTGTTTTGGAACAATTTTTTAGTTCTTATCCTCAAACAAGTTTTCCCCTTAGGATTTCTCATCTCAGAAAATGGAACCAACATCTGCCCAGTTGTCCAGCCAGAAATTGGAGAATCATCTTTGTTTTCTCCTTCAGCCTTATCCATACATGCAATTCACCAAGTCTTTTTAGCTCTATTTCCAAAAGACATTCTAAATCCATCCACCTGTCTCCATCCCCACTGCCACTATTCAATTTACCCACCTATTTCCTAATTTACAGTTTCTTGCCTAGACCAGGAGCCTATATGATTTTGCTTGTATGCCTCCTAGTTTACATAACTATGATTTTAACTTGATATCT
>NW_028008164.1:0-923 GCF_054177405.1 Leptonychotes weddellii | reverse complement strand
AAAGCAGAAGTGGCTATAGTAATATCACACAAACTAGACTTTAACCAAAAGAACAAAGAAGGATCCATATATTAAAAAAAAAAAATTTCAGTACAGCAAGAAAAACATAACGTTGTTAAATCTTTTTGCATCTAGTAACAGACCATCAAAATATGTGAAGCAGAAATTGGTAAAATTGAAGGGAGAAACACACAAAAGAAAATGAGAAAGGAGGGGCACCTGGGTGGCTCAGTTGGTTAAGTGTCTGATTCTTGATTTTGGCTCAGATCATGATCTCAAGGGTTGTGAGATTGAGCCCCACATCGGGCTCTGAGCTGGGTGTGGAGGAGCCTGCTTGAGATTCTCTTTCTCCCTGTCTTTCTGCCCCTCCCTCCACTCACTCACTCTCTAAAAAGAAAAATAATAAAATAAAAAAAGAAAATGAGAAAGGAATTAAAAAGTTTCACTATAAAAAAATCAACTAAACACAAAAAAGTAATGCAGGAAATGAGGGACAAAAAATGCTATAAAGCATATTGAAAACAAATAGTAAAATACAGAAGTAAGTCCCTCCTTATCAGTAATTATCTTAAATGCAAATGGATTGAATTCTCCAGTGAAAAGGTCAGCAGGATGAGGGCTCCTGGGTGGCTCAGTTGGTTAAGTATCTGCCTTCGGCCCAGGTCATGATCCCAGGATCCTGGGATCGAGTCCCACGTTGAGCTCCCTGCTCAGTGGGGGGCCTGCCTCTCCCTCTGTCTGCCTCTCCCTCTGCCTGCCTCTCTCCCTGCTTGTGCGCTCTCTCTCTGTCAAATAAATAAATAAAATCTTAAAAAAAAAAAAAAAAAAAGCAGAGTGGATTAAAATATATATCCAACTATATGCTGTCTACAAGAGACTCACTTTAGAGCCAAAGACACAAATAAGTTGAAAACAAAAGGATG
>NW_028008163.1:0-923 GCF_054177405.1 Leptonychotes weddellii | reverse complement strand
GTGTCACCTACAGCCCAAGCATACCACATACACAGCCCCGGCTGTGCCTTTCTCCCCTAACACAGACTTCTCTGAACTCTCCATTTCCATGGGCTTCCACCAGACAGTCACCCCTTCCCACCGGGACAAAGTTAACCAGGCAAAGCATAGGAAGGGGGAAAAGAAGAGGCACTGGCCCTGGCCACAGGCTCTTAGCCTGCAGGCAGGGGGTCACGCAGACGCCAGCACCTCTTCAAGCTCCTTCCGAGAAGACCAGCAGCCCCAGGGCTCCCTCAAAGCCAAGCAAGAGCCCCTCAACAGCAGGACTCCTGACTCATTAGTGGAAGAGACCGGAGCGCCCTGCAAATGGCGATGGCAGGTACTGTGTCATAAAAACCTTCTCACAGGGAAACTGAGGCAAGCCAGACTTTCCTGTCAGACAGAAATCTCTCTGAAGAAGTATTCTCACTTCTTTCCCACTGGCCAGCTCTGAAGGGCCAGCCTGCAGAGAGTTCCCTTCTTCCTCCTAGGGGAGACATTTTTGGCCTTCTTTGACTTCCTTTCTTCCAACAACCTCTCTCACCTCACAAAGAAGCACGTTCTGTGGTATTCTGCTGCTATAGATAAGGGGGCACTCAAGCATCCCAAGAAAACATCTCCCACCCCAGGGTGGCTCTCTGTATGCTGGCATTTAGAAAACCAAGAAGAGAGGCAGCCATGTACGCCCCTGAGTTTTTCATTCCATTCTGGACAAAGGCAACAGTTCGGGGTGGGGAGATTCCAAGGGAGGGTTGTTTTTAGGTTGCACTGTTAGCCAGAGCTGCCGTGGAAAATGAGAGAAAAGAGGGCGCCTGGGTGGCTCAGTTGGTTAAGCGACTGCCTTCGGCTCAGGTCATGATCCTGGAGTCCCGGGATCGAGTCCCGCATCGGGCTCCCTGCTCGGC
>NW_028008162.1:0-923 GCF_054177405.1 Leptonychotes weddellii | reverse complement strand
AGTAACTCGGTTAATGGGAGAGACAGCAGGGGACAGGCAGGCAGGCTTGGGGAGAGCTTTGGAGGCCAACTTGAGATCTAGAAATCCCTCTTCAGCTATAAGGCCTAGGAGGGACCCCGGGAGGTGTCTCTTTAAAGGCCGATCAGCCCGTCCCTGTCCTTCCCTCCCCTTCACCTCTTCTCTTCAAAACCTATTTATTGCTTTGCTTCCTTTCCCTGCTCTTCCTTTGAAGGCAATGGGGCTTTGGGGGCTGGGGCCAAGGAGGTGATCAGCAGGCAGAAGACGCAGGCGGCACCTTAGAAGGAGGCCTGACCCAGGGGCCCAGGGGCAGCAGAGCGGGAGACTGGCTACATCCGGGGAAACGGGCAAATGCTGAGAAATAAGGAGCCATGGGAGCCAGGCTTCACACTGTGAGATCTGTCAGGCAAGAACGACTGTAGTGTCGTATTGGACGGGGGCGTATCAGGGGGCACTCAAGGTGCATTCACTTGTACCCAGGCAAATACTGATGCACGTGCGTGTGTCCTAGCTCTGCTGACACAGCGTGCGAACAACAGATGCCCCCATGAGTACACTCAGAGCTCAGGTCTTGGTTGCTAAGTACCACTCATCGCTAAAAAGACCCAGGCACCTGGGCGAGGAGGCTGATTCTGGGGCCGGGCGGGAAAGGTATCCGGTAGGCCTAGAACATCTGTTGGCCCAGGAAGTAAGGAAATGCTCAGAAAATGATGACGTTTATGAGAGCACCATTTGAGCATCCAGATGAATAATAACAATAATTATAATTCACGGAATAAATGAGCAACTGATGAGTCCATTCCGATGTAAACAAATGCAAGTAAGAGAACGCTCTTCTGTGTGGTATATATATACAATGGAATATTATGCAGCCATCAAAAGGAATGAGATCTTGCCATTTGCAA
>NW_028008161.1:0-923 GCF_054177405.1 Leptonychotes weddellii | reverse complement strand
GCCAGGGTTTGGGGGGAAGGAACGGATGAACAGGCAGAGCACAGAGGTTTGGGACAAGGACCCCTCTCCATGTGACACCGTAGTGAGGGGCACGTGTGTGTCCACACCCCCAGGACGTACACCACCAAGACTGACCCCTCACATCAGCCGTGGGCTTCGGGGAATGAGGACGTATCGGCGCTGGCCCCCGATGGTAACCAGGCCCCACGCGAACGCAGGGTATTAGTAACAGGGACACAGTGTGTGGGGAGAGGGGGCATAAGGGCACTCTCCAGCTAGTGGTTCAACTTACCTGTCAACCCGAAGCTGCTTAAAAAATAACATCTTATTTTTGGGCGCCTGGGTGGTTCAGTTGGTTAAGCGACTGCCTTCGGCTCAGGTCATGATCCTGGAGTCCCGGGATCGAGTCCCACATCGGGCTCCCTGCTCGGCGGGGAGTCTGCTTCTCCCTCTGATCCTCCCCCTCTCATGCTCTCTGTCTCCCATTCTCTCTGAGATAAAAAAAAAAAAAAAAAATCTTTAAAAAATAACATCTATTTTTTTTGGCGGGGGGGGCAGCGCCTGGCCAGCTCCATCGCTCAAGCTTGCGAAGCTTGATCTCGGGGTTGTGAGTTCGAGTCCCACATTGGGTGTAGAGATTATTTAAAATAAAGATCTGGGGGCGTCTAGGTGGTTCACTCCGTTGAGCGCCCGACTGTTGATTTTGGCTAAGGTCATGGATCACAGGGTCGTGAGATCGAGCCCCACGTTGGGCTCCATGGCCAGCAGGGAGTCTGCTTGTCTCCTCCCTCTGCCCCTCCCCCATGCCTGCATGGGCTCGCGCGCTCTCTCAAATAAATAAACAAATACATAAATAAATCTTTAAAAATAAATAAAACTAAAATAAAAATCTTTTTTAAAAATCTGTTTTTGTTTTTTTTTTT
>NW_028008160.1:0-924 GCF_054177405.1 Leptonychotes weddellii | reverse complement strand
GCCCCTGCCTGGCGGGGTCCCAGAGGGGGACAGCCCCTCAAGGAGCCAGCCTGGGAAGAGGGGAGCAGCAGCTGTCCAAGGGTGAGTGAGCCATCCTGGGGCAGCTGGGGGCCGTGGGGTCAGCCAAGCGCCAGGCACCTGCTGCCGTCCCTGCTGGATGAGGGTGCGGTGCGTGGCATGTGGCAGCCCGCAGATGGGGACACTTCTGTCATTTGCGGGTGTCCAGATGCCCCGAGGCATCTTCCAGCTGGGGGCAAAAGGCACAGCTGAGCACAAGCAGGGGGGTGGGAGGTGTGGGGGAGGCCGGCTGCCCCGAGCCCTGGTCCCTGAGTGTCTGAGGGCAGAGACTGTGCGAGGCTGCGCCCTGCTGCTGCTGGAGGAGGGACAGGGGAGGAAGGTGCTCAGGGTGCTCCCGTGCTCAGCCTGTGTGTCTGCCAGGCTGGGGGTCAGGGGGTGGGAGGGACAAGACAGCAGCCCCCCATGGACACTCAGACCCCTCTGTTCCCATGCTGCACCCCCCAGTGTGACCTAGGATGCCACAGGTGGGAGCCCAGCCAAAGTCAGCAAGACCTCAGGCCCTCAGGACCCCCTCAGGACCCCTCAGGATCTCCTCAGGACGCCCTCAGGATGCCCTCAGGACATCAGAATCCCTCAGGACTTCAGGACCCACTCAGGATCCCCTCAGGACCCCCTCAGGCCCTCAGAACCTCCTCAGGACGCCCTCAGGACCTCCTCAGGACCCCTCAGGACCCCTCAGGATCTCCTCAGGATGCCCTCAGGATGCCCTCAGGACCTGGGGACCCCTCAGGACCCCCTCAGGACCCCTCAGGACCCCTCAGGACCCTTTCAGGACCCCTCAGGCCCTCAGAACTCCCTCAGGACCCCCTCAGGACCTGGGGACCTCCTCAGGACCCCCTCAGTACC
>NW_028008159.1:0-924 GCF_054177405.1 Leptonychotes weddellii | reverse complement strand
CAATTATGTTTCTATGTCCCTTTGATGTCTGCCCAGCAGATGTCTGTTCATAGGTAAATGCAAATCAAAACCACAATGAGATATGACCTCATACCCACTAGGATGATTATAATAAAAAAGACAGATGGCAACAAATATTGGCAAGGCTGTGGGTAAATTTGGATTCTCACAGGTCGCTAGTGGGAATGTAAAATGGTGCAGCTGCTTTAGAAAACAGTCTAGAAGTTCTTCAAAAGGTTAAACATGGAATTATTGTATGATCCAACAATTCCACTCCCAGGTATATACCCAAGAGAACTGAGAACATGCCCTCTCCTATGGTGCTGGAAAAGCTCTTCAGGAGCTATTATAGTTGTTACTCATATAGGAAGTCAACATGCATTCATTCATGTAATTCATTCATTTAATAAATATTGAGTGTCTACCATGAGTCAGACACTGGGAAATAATAGTGAACAAAATAGAAAAACAGCTCTGCACTCATCTACCTTACAAGCCAGTGGGGAGAGGGTCAAAGGCTGCTCACTCCATAAGTAGAATAAGTAATAAATTAGGTAGAAATGTTGGGGTCAGGGGAGATACTGCAATTTTAAGTATGATAACCAGGGAAGGCCTCACTGGAAAAAGGTGTAATTTGAATGAAGACCTGAAGGAAATGTAGGAGAGAGTCAGACAGGTATCTGCAAGATTGCTCTAAAAAAAAAAAAAAAAAAAGAATGTTCTAGACAAAGGGATAGCAAGTACAATGGCCTTGAGGTGGATGTGTGGCTGGCACACCCATGGGGCAGCAAGACCAGAGGGACTGGTTGTGGAGTAGGAGTGGGTGGGTGGTGGCGTTTCCTCTGAAAGAAATGGGGAGCTGTGGAGAATTGGGGACAGAGGAGGAACAGTTATGACTTGGGTTTTAAAAGGACCCTGCTGTCT
>NW_028008158.1:0-924 GCF_054177405.1 Leptonychotes weddellii | reverse complement strand
CCCCCCCCGCACACACACCTGTAGGAGTGTCCTGAGGCTTCGATAACAATCCCACAGATGGGGCTGAGACAACAGGAATCTCTTCCCTCCCAGTGTGGAGGCCGGAGGCTGAGATCCAGGCCGGGCTGGGCCACACTCCCTCTGGGGGGCTCCACGGGAGGGTCCTTCCCGCCTCATCCGGCTCCTGGGGGCTCTGGGCATCCCTGGGTTTTGGCCACATCCTTCCAGTCTCTACCCCGTCTTCACGTGGCCTCTCTTCCATGTCCTAACATGCTCTTCTTCCTAGGACACCAGTCATTGAATTCAGGGCCCACCCTACCTTAGTAGGACCTCATCTTCACCTGATCACATCAGCAAAGACCCTATTTCCAGGTACAGGCACAATGACAGGTCTGGGAAGTAAGACATGGACACATCCATTGGGGGCACCACCCCACCCACCATCCTGCCAAGACTTGCTATTTGCCTCACACCTGGGCCAGGCTGTGGCCAATGAAGGCAGGGATCAGCAGCCCTGCCCTGGGACAGTGAGTGAGGGGCAAACCCTGTCCCAAAGGACCGGTCAGATGGGGGAGGGACAGACCCGAGCTGAATGCAGGAGCCGGTGTGCTGACCCCAGCCAGGGGCCCTCTCCAGCACCCAGGGCCCCACCCAAGTGAGCGGGATCCGGGGGGGCCTCCTGAGGGCACTGTTTGGGGTTCAGGACCTGGGGTGGATGGAGGGGGGCCTTGCAAGCTGTCTTACCTGACCTGGGACCTCTCAGCAGACCCCAGATCTGTGGGAGGGGTCACACGGACACCAGCCTCCCAGGTGGGCACGTGCGTGTGTACATGCGTGTACACACAGGCCTTTCACGAGGGCAGGGCTAGGCCAGGGAGGCTGGGGTGTGAGCCCACCAGCTCTCGCCTCCCAGCTGTGGGCCCC
>NW_028008157.1:0-924 GCF_054177405.1 Leptonychotes weddellii | reverse complement strand
AATGAAATCTTGCCATTTGCAACGATATGCATGGAACTAGAGTATATTATGCTAAGCAAAATAAGTCAGTCAGACAAAGACAAATACCATATGATTTCACTTATATGTGGAATTTAAGAAACAAAACAAATGAACATGGGGGGGAAAAAAAGACAGAGGCAAGCCATAAAACAGACTCTTAACCTCAGAGAACAAACTGAGGGTTGCTGGAGGGTAGGTGGGTGGGGGATGGGCTAAACAGGTGATGGATATTAAGGAGGGCACTTGTTGTGATGAGGACTGGGTGTTATATGGAAGTGATGAATCACTAAATTCTACTCCTGAAACTAATATTACACTATATGTTAACTGGGATTTAAAGAAAACTTGAAAAAAATAAAATAAAATAAGGCAATGAGCTAGTTTCATTGTTGTGGATTTTTTATAAAGAGGGAGAATTTTGTATAGTAATGTAGAAAAGTATCTCAATTCTTCAGCTACAATTTCAATGTATTGCACATTCACATGTAGAGATTTCAATTAAGAACCTGTGAATAATCAATTTAATACTCAGAAAGCCAAAGTCCTTTTTCCCAAAGCTGGTTCAGGCATGGACCTATGCCTTTACCATTAATATGCCTCAACTCTAATGTAGCTTCTCCTAAGGCAGAAGATAACAAATTCAAGAAGAATTTATTAAGCTGAGGCTAACACTAGCATTATCAGAATGGCTTTTCAATAAAGTCAGGAATCGGGCGCCTGGGTGGCTCAGTTGGTTAAGCGACTGCCTTCGGCTCAGGTCATGATCCTGGAGTCCCGGGATCGAGTCCCGCATCGGGCTCCCTGCTTGGCAGGGAGTCTGCTTCTCCCTCTGACCCTCCTCCCTCTCATGCTCTCTGTCTCTCATTCTCTCTCTCTCTCAAATAAATAAATAAAATCTTTAAA
>NW_028008156.1:0-924 GCF_054177405.1 Leptonychotes weddellii | reverse complement strand
GGTGATTAACATAACAATAAAAAATTTAAAAAATAAAAAATAAATAAAAATAATTAGTCCCTTATAGACAAGTAAAAGAATATTTCTTTTTTAGAACCAGAATTAGCTTTCCAAGTAATTTCAGTTATTTCTTGGTATCTTTAGGGAGGATGGGAATAGATTGGATTCTATCAAAGAGACGTTCCTGCAGTTACAGCCACGCATGTATTTTTTGATGCTGTGATCCTGTTTTCCCAATCACAACAATCACATTGATTACCAAAAGATTTTTTGGGGTAATGCAAAATGTGACGAAGTGAGAATTGTAGTTAAAATGTCAAAACATTGATGTTAGACTACCTTTTGATATTCTATGGCTACTAATATATTAAGGTTACTCTGATAAGTTATGTGTTTTCATGGGGACAGGTTTTGGGTGAAGGGCAGGAATTACTCCATATTTCCTTAAGACCCATGGCAGGACTGGTTTCATAATTTTCAGGGCCCAATGGGAGATGAAAATGTGGGATTCCTTGTTCAAAATTAAGACTTTGAAGATGGTGAGAGCAGGCCAAGCATAGGGCCTTCCTGAGCATGGAGTTACATGTCCATGAAGCTGGATCACACAATTCAGAGTTGGAAGTCCCAGTGGGATCATCTGCTACCACAGCCTGTGTGAAGGCGGTGGGGTTCCTTGGGAGGAGAAAAACAGTAGAAGCTGAAGCAGCTATACCCATGTGAGGACCTTCAGAAAAGACTGGGATTATTCTTGTGGACATTTGGGAAATCAGAATCTGGTCCCTAAGTGACCTCAGGGGATAGGTGTTAATAGAGTTGTACCTTGCTGTCACCAAATTCCTGTGATTCAGCCAATCTAATTGGGAAAAATAGGATACTTACCATTCCTTTCTTCAGTTTCCTGTCTCTGCTGTTCATATCGACTGA